>NW_026057584.1:34228386-34242599 GCF_023721935.1 Panthera uncia | reverse complement strand
TTTCTTTCTTTCTTTCTTTCTTTCTTTCTTTCTTTCTTTCTTTCTTTCGAGAGAGGTGCAGGAAGGGGCAGAGAGAGATGGAGAGACAGAGAATTCCAAGCAGGCTCCATACTGTCAGCACAGAGTCTGATGTGGGGCTCAAACCCACAAACTGTGAGATCATGACCTGAGCCAAAATCAAGAGTTGGATGCTTAAACAAGTGAGCCACCCAGGCACCCCTGAGACTTCCTCATTTAAAATGACACTGAGTCTAAGCAGGACTGGCAAGAGCAATGTGCTGCCAACAGGCTGGCTGGGAAAGCTGCGTAAAGCTAGGCTTTCTGGCCTTCTTGGGATTTTGTTGCCTAGTTGACTATTTGGATATATTGAAGAGAAAGAAGGCTGCAAATGGAATTCAAGGGCCCATGTTCTACTCCATCCATATAATCCTTACTTGGGCTTCCCTGTGGAGGTCTTGCTTGGTGGCTGAGGGGTCTTGATTAGCTTCCGTGGTCCCAAGTTCCAAGGGTCCCAGCAGGTACAGTAGATGAGAGGGTTGGGGTACATGGCAGGAGCTGCTAGATCAGGAGGTCCTGGTTGAAGTGGGAAAGTAACATCAGAGAGTTACACCATTCAGAGTCAAAGCAATGATACTTAAGAGACAAATTAGGAAGGACCCAGCAAAAGCCCAAAGCACACATGGTAAATTCTGGGAGCTGTTGATCTGGTGCAGGGTCTTGACTATAGAATAACATCTCACTCCTTGGCACCCAGTGGACTTGACTTGAAAGCGACTTAAAATTTGTCACCACTGAGTGCATACTGTGATCCAAGCACACAATAAGTGATCAATTATTGTTATCTCAATTTTACAGATGAGGATACTGAGGTTCAGAAAGATCACAGGGGTAGCAAAAATCTCCTAGGCCCTTCTTCCATCAGGCCACATTAGCTCTCACTGAAATGAGGAGAAATCCCTACAGTAGATCTTGCACAGAACTTCCTGGAAAATTAACTCTGTTACTCAAATTACAGTGCAAGTGAATGTCTCAATTTCATCCCTGTTCACCTGCCCGAATTATAGATCAAAATCCTTCCTTCTTAGCTCCATGAAAACAAAACCAAAAAATCCCTATTACAAAGGTCTGCGTGAAAGACAACAACTATCAGATAAACATGGAAACTTGACCACATTTGTTTCTTTATTTTCCAGAACTCCACAAAAATGATAGTACAGGATTGTGAGATAGTGGAAAAAATATATTGGTCTCTGCCCCCAGTTCCTGACACAGGGCTCCTGAAAACCTTGTGAATCCCTAAGTGATAAGAGCACTAGGAACATCTGCTGTTCTAATGAGGCAACTGTGGGTGGGCTCTGGGATGGAGGCTGGTCACCAGAAAAACCAAGACATGTTTAAAAACTTGGAGATATCAGCCTCAGCCCCTGTCCCTATCTTCCCAGGAGGGGAGAGGGGCTAGAAATGGAGTTAATAACTGATCATACCATGAGGAAGCCTCCATAAAACTCCCAGCAGTATGGGATTCAGTGAATTTGGGGTTGGCAAAGACATCCACACTCAGGGGGATGACACACCCTGACTCCATGAGGACAGAAGCTCCTATGCTCAGGACCCTCCTAGACCTCACCATATGTATTGCTTCATCTGGCTGCTCATCTGTATCCTTTATCATATCTTTTAATAAACTGGTAAATGCAAGTAACTGTTTTCCTGAGTTCTGTGAGCTGTTCTGGTAAGTTAATTAACCCAAGGAAGGGTCACAGAAACCTCTGATTTCTAGCTTATGGGTCAGACACACAGATGACAACCTGAATTTGCGATTGGCATCTCTGGTGGGGGTGGTGAGTGCAGTCAGGTGGGACTGAGTACTTACCTGTGGTATCTGGTGCTATCTCCAGGTAGAGGGGGTCAGAATTGAGGTAAATTGTAGGATACCCAGTTGGTGTTACAGAGAATTGCTTGGTGGGGGGAAAGCCCACACACATCTGGTGTCACAAGTGCTATGGGTATGGTAGTCATGAGAGAGCAAAGGAGACACACAGGAGGAAGGACTGGCTTTTTTCCTAATTCAAGGATTAAAAGAGGTTTAATTTGACAAGAACAGGGAGAGTGGGAAAGGAGATGGAATTGCACAAGGGCTGTCCATGCAAGTTTGACACACTAACTCCCCCTATCAGCACACCATAGGAAGATGCGGCCTACACACCTGCAAAATGGGTATGAACCAGAAGGGGCCAATTCCCACAGTGAAGGCCCCCAAAGACTCAGGACATGGAACTGATGGATTACTGGACAACACTGACAGACCTCTGGCAGATCTGTTGGAGCACGTAGTAGGCAGATAATGCACCCTCCCCCCAGACATGTCCATGCCCCCATCCCTGGAACCTATAAATATGTGCAATAAGAGGACTTGCAGCTGTGATTAAGTTAATGGTTTTGAGAAGGGAGATTATCCCAGATTATCTATGTGGGCCCAAGGTAATCATAAACCTTATAAGAGGGAGGGTAAGAGTCAGAAAAGAGAATATGATGGTGGAAAAGGAGGTAGGAGTGGTCGTGGAAAGGCCAAAAGCCAAGGAATGTGGGCACCTCTAGAAGCTGGAAAAGGCAAGGAAATGATTCTCTACTAGAGCCTCCAGAAGGAACCAAGTCTTGCCAACACCTTGATTTTATCCCAGTAAGAGCTATTTCAGACATCTGACTTCAGAACTAGTAAGAGAATAAATTGCTATTGTTTTAAGCCACTAAATTTGTTACAGAGCAGTTGTAATAGGAAACAGAGCAATTGAGGTGATATTACTAATAGAAACATAGAAACCTGGGGTGCCTGGGTGGCTCAGTCAGTTAAGTGTTCAACTCTTGATTTCAGCTCAGGTCATGATCTCACAGTTTGTGAGATGGAGCCTGGAGTCAGGCTCTGCACTCAGCATGGAGCCTGCTTGGGATTCTCTGTCTCCCACTCTCTCTGCCCCTCCCCTGCTCATGTTCTCACCCGCTCTCTCAAAATAAATAAATGAACACTAAAAAAAAAGAAAGAAACGTAGAAGCCTAAGAAAATAAAAATTATATAATGACTCCGGGTTAAAAAATATTATGTGAGAAAGTAAACATAGTTATAGTAAGGTACACTCTCATATATATTAATATAAACACTTGATAATTACTTTTAAAAAAGTTAATTGTGACTAAATTGGAAGAGCAGAGGAGGGAATGGAGGAAGGATATATAAGTGCTAAAACCTCATCTACCACACCTGGAAGTCAACAATGTCTAAAGCTGAAAAATTAACAAATGGGGTGAAGGCAATTATTCAGACATTAAATTCCAAAAGAAATAGTTACAAGAGCTGAAAATAGTTGCCACTAAGGAGCATGCTGAAGAGTAGAACTGAGAAGTGAGGGGCAGGGGGGTGGTGGTAGAAACTCTAACTTTTCATTAATAAACTTGGAACACAATTTAAATTTTAAATGTTATCAGTGGATTATTTGATAAAAAATAAAAACCAATGACAAAAAATGTTAGGAGAACCAAGAGACCAATGGAAGGATTACAATGACAGCAGAGTTCACTCAAATTTCCAAGTCAGTGACTGGTTTCCAATAGTATACTAGAATAAATTTGGTTAAGAATCAACTGAAAAATGAAACAAATGTTTTTCTGTAACATGACTGATACTTGAGAAACCCGGTTATATGGCCTAATGATTTTAGAGCTAAAGGGAATCATAACTTGAGTCCATTTTACAGATGAGGAAATTGAAACTCAAAGAGGTGAAGTGATTCCTGGGCCACCTGTAAATGCTCATTTAACAACAAAAATACTTACAGACGCTTGCTGTGAGCACTGTGCTAGATGCTGGGGAATATGGAACACTTGCACTGTGCCCTTAGGGAACTTGTGGTCAGGAGGGTAGCCATCAGAAAGGGAGCTGAGTTGGGAATGTAAGCTGGTGCAGCCACTCTGGAAAACAGTATGGAGGTTCCTCAAAAAACTAAAAATAGAACTCCCCTATGACCCAGCAATTGCACTACTAGGCATTTATCCAATGGATACAGGTGTGCTGTTTTGAAGGGACAAATGCTCCCCCATGTTTATAGCAGCACTATCAACAATAGCCAAAGTATGGAAAGAGCCCAAATGTCCATTGAGGGATGAATAGATAAAGAAGATGTGGTATATATATGCAATGGAATATTACTCGGCAATCAAAAAGAATGAAATCTTGCCATTTGCAACTACGTGGATGGAACTGGAGGGTATTACACTAAGTGAAATTAGTCAGTCAGAGAAAGACAAAAATCATATGACTTCACTCAACAGATGAACATAAGGGAAGGGAAACAAAAATAATATAAAAACAGGGAGGGGGACAAAACATAAGAGACTCATAAATATGGAGAACAAACTGAGGGTTACTGGAGGGGTTGTGGGAGGGGAAGTGGGCTAAATGGGTAAGGGGGACTAAGGTATCTACTCCTGAAATCATTGTTGCACTATATGCTAACTAATTTGGGTGTAAATTAAAAAAATAAATAAATAAAACAAGTTAAAAAAAAAAAAGAAAGGGAGCTGAGTGAGCTGTGCAGAGACTCTGCCTTGGAAGAAAGACAGGATGTGCAGGTGGAGGCAGGTACAGGATGGACTGGGTCCTGGTGCCTGGTGGCATTAAGGTCAGGGCTAGAAAGGAGGCCTCCTAGAAAGGAGGCCAAGAGACTGGGTAAAGAGCGAAGGCCTAAAGACCAGATGACAAGGCTACCATATGTCACTGTCTGCATTCTGCTGTGCATGGGGACCTAGTCAGGAGATCTCAGGGAGACAGGGTCAGGGAAGCAGTTGGGGTGGAGCGCCCTAGCCAAGAAGATGATGCCACAGGGGCTAGGATTCAGGGGAGAGTCTGAAAGGAGGATGCAGTGAGAGCAAGAGGTGCTTTGGACCTTGTATCTGCTTTCTGCGAGGACAGGGGCCAATCGTGAACTTGGAGGACTTAGCGGGAGTTCCTGGCACAGGAAGTGAGAGTCTGAGGAGGCCAGCTCCCAGCAACTGCCTTCTTTATTCAATTTCTTTCCTGCCCAACCGGACTGTATGGTTCTTGAAGGGCAGGACTCCACTATGTCATTCTCTGTGTCCCCATGGAGCCTGGCAAAGTGACTTGTCCACAATGGGTACTTGATAAATATTTGTTGCCTAATAAAGTGAGTGGCTGTAACCACAGGGACCGAGTCAACAAGGAGAAAGGAGATCCACAGATAAACTGCAAAAATGTAACCACTGTTACAATGTTATGGATAATATCAAAAATTAGAATTAAAAAACAAAATGATTGGTAAATTATTGAAGAGTAATGGAGTTTTACACAGATTTTAACTGATTAAAGCCCGTGAGAACGTGAAGAAATGCTTAAGAACAAAGATATTAAGTGGTATATATGCAATGGATACAATTACAAGTATGTACCTATATGTACAAAAGCTAGAAAATAATAAAAAGTGAAAATTGGGCTAGAATATCAGGATTATGTTTTTTTTCTCCCTTCCCAATTTTGTTAATTTGTTTTTTATTTTAAAGTTTATTCATTTTGAGAGAGAGAGAGAGAGAGAGAGAGCAAATGGGGGAAGGAAAGAGGGAGAGAAAGAATTCCAAACAGGCTCCGACATGGGGCTCAAATTCACAAACCGTGAGATCCTGACCTGAGCCAAAATCAAGAGTTGGATGCTTAACTAACTGAGCCACCCAAGCGCCCCCCTCAACATCCTTTACTAAAATTTTCCTTGTGTTTTTGAGTCAGGTGGGCCTGATTTTGCATAACAGCTCCTCTGCTCCACTGCTTGTGGGACCTCAAGACATTTACTTTTACTTTTCTGAGTCTCAGTCTCATTTGCAAAATGGGGACATGGAAGTTCATGCCTCACTGGGCTGTCATGCACAAGAAATGAGGCCATGTCAGAAAAGCTCTTAGCACACTGCCTTGTACACATTAGGTTCTCAAAACCTGGTAACTGAGTTTAGGAATATTATAAACCCTAGTGATTTTTTGTATACTGAAGCTTTTATCCCTAATATTTGGAGATAATAGTTTATTTGTGTGTGTGTGTTAAATTGAAATGGGCTTACTGTAAAGAAAATAATAATACAGGAAAGCCTAAGGGAGCAAAAATTATCTGAAGTACTAACACCCAGAGATGACCATTGAAAATATTTTGGTTAATAAATTCTAAAATTCTCTCTAAAGAAACAGACTTAAATAATGGGAAAAACTATACATGCATTCTATATATGCATGAACTTCTTTTAATGTCAATAACTGTAGAGATATCTTTTTTTATAGATTTAAAAAAATGTTTATTTTTGTGTGTGAGAGAGAGAAAGCAGGGGAGGGAGAGAGAGAAAAAAAAAAAAAAAAAAAAAAAAAAAAGAGAGAATCTCAAGCAGGCTCCACACTGCCAGCACAGAGCCTGGTGGGGAGCTTGAACTCACAAACTGTGAGATCATGACCTGAACCAAAACCAAGAGTTGGACTCTTAACTGATTGAGTCACACAGGCACCCTGACATATTGTCATTTTTTTAAACTGAAGTTTACTGTGGAGAAATTTTTTAAATGCACAAAAGTAGAGAAAACAGTATAATGAACTTACCCATCACCCATCATAAATTAGCAATTTATGGCTAATCTCACTCATCTATACTCAGCCCATTCCTCTAATAACATTATTTTTAAACAAATTTAAAACAAATCCATAATTCAAATTATACTTAAGGCAAATCTATAAAACAAGTCTAAGATGTATTTCTATATCATTATGGTTGTGTGAATTTCTATCCTACAAACATATCCATTTATATTTTTAGCCAGGTTTGTATTGATGAACATTTGGGTATTGCCTTTTTTTTTCTATCGTAAACAATGCCTTGGTGTATATTCTTTTGCTTTTAAAAAGTACAGGCCTCTCCTTCCAAACACTTATAGGGATAAATATTCGAAATATTTAACAACTAGTATAGACATGGCTATTGAACAATCAAAAAAGGCATGGCTATAGGGCTGGAACAGGGTCCTGCAGGACTCCACTCCTACCCTTGTGCCAGGCATTAACCTTTAGTTGCCTAATCATGAGGAGGTCTGGGGGTACCAGAGGAGGAGCTGGAGCAACCAAGGTGGCAAGGAGGACATTTCAATGGCTTGGAAAATGTATATAGTCGATTCTTGAATAAAAACAGTTTGAACTGTGCAGGTCCACTTATATGCTGATTTTTTTCAATAAATATATTGGAAAATCTTTTGGAGATTTGTGACAATTTGAAAAAACTTGCAGCTGAACCATGTAGCCTAGGATACCAAAACAAGTTAAGAGAAAGGTATTAAAGTGAGACTACAGTATATAATACATATAAGATAAAAATATATCTTAATTGACCGTATGTTATGGGTAAAGCTTCTGGTCAACAGTAGGCTGTTAGTAATGTTTTTGAGGAATCAAAAGTTATACCAGGATTTTTGACTGCATGGGGGGTCAGTGCCCCTATCCCCTGGCGTTGTTCAAGGCTCAACTGTATATATAACCAGTATATATATATATATATATATATATATGGCAGTATTTTAATATTTCAATGACTACATACCAGCTAAACATCAGCCCTCTACTTCCAGTACTCTCCCACGAGGAAACCACTGTTAACAGGCTTTTTTGAGGCGTATACTTGCAGAAAAGTTCTATGAATATGAATATATATGTACATACATATATTATACATAAAATCTAAAAAAATTTTTACATAAACCAGAGGTATACTTTACATACTACACCATGTATTTGCTCTTTTTACATAACAGGATATCTAGTAGCTATTTCTGTATCAGCATACATAGGTCTACTGTATCCACAAGTGGCTTGATGTTGCATTGTAAGGCTTTAAGACTATAGAGGGGTGTGTGTGCGTGCGTGCGTGTGTGTGTGTGTGTGTGTGTGTGTATCTATGCAGGCACACCCATGTGTGATGTAGGATTCTTTCTCCCTCTTCTTTTCCTTTCCTGTATTTCTCCTTGATGATTTTACCTAAGGCTCAGGGGACTGAATGTGTCAATTGGTGACACTGTAGTCACCAGTGAGCCAGCTGAGCTTTCAGAAAGGTCACTGGTTAGTGCTAATAACCAGACACAGAAAGTACATAAAACTTTTCCAAAGAGCTTACCTGGAACTTCTCAAAGATTTGTTTCTCCCATGTGGTCCTTTTCCAAGTCAAGAGTCTTAAAGACATCACAATTTTATAGAGAAACTGTTTCTCATCGCCATAAAATTAGCATTCATTTTAGATGAAATCCAGAAGTTCCAGAACTTGAGACTTTGGTTGTTCCAAGTGATTGAAATGCCAAAACAAAATCCACAGTACGTGTAGGGCAGAGAGACAGACTTGCAGTGAATTCAGTCAAAGGCTTTTACAAAGGCTGAATGGGCGTCAGCACAAATTTTCCTTCTAAATACAGTCCGGTTTGAATCTTTCAGTATTGCCATGAAAGTCAAACTAGAGGAGAAAGTCAACCTTTCATTCAGACTCTCTTGACTTGGGCCTTGAGTTGTGAGATTTGGTTGGGAGATGGCAGGTGAAGGTTTGTTTCTTTTATTGCTATGGAAACAGAATGGCAGCACCTCATTGGCTCAAGCACTCAGCTCTTAAAAAGAAGGCTGGAGAAGCAGCCAGCTAACAAATTCTCTAAGACACAAGACAAAATATGCTTCAGATATACTTTCAGAGGGGGGCACCTGGGTGGCTCAGTCAGTTAAGCGTCTGACTCAGGCTCAGGTCATGATCTCGCGGTTTGTGAGTTCAAGCCCCATGTCGGGATATATGCTGACAGCTCAGAGCGTGGAGCCTGCTTCAGATTCTGTGTCTCACCTTCTCTCTGCCCCTCTCATGCTCATGCTCTGTCCCTCTCTGTTTCTCAATAAACGTTAAAAAAAGAAAAAAAAAAGTATAACCTATTAAAAAAAAAAAGATATACTTTCAGAGGAAATAGAATTAAACTGCACTCCTAAACTTAATTGGCCTATGGCAGTAGTTGCCAGACAGGAGGAGGATTTTATGTTCTTCTGTCATTTGCTTACAGAAACCTAAAACTCTGAAGTAGGCAGTTTCTTCTTTGAATTTCAGGCTTTGAAATCTGTGAAAGTATAAATCCCCTAGGGCAGGAATCCTTTTCAGTTGCCAAGGAGTTCGAAATTTTTTCCCCCTAAGTTTTCCTAAGCAGAAAAGCTGCTTTTTCTCATTATAAGAAAGAAATATGCCTGCTTATGATAGACCAGGGGCTTTCATTTTTATTCTACTGCAATTCACTATAAGAAATATATTTTACATTTTACGATAAAAAGTTGCATGAAATAGTACCTTTATTACATGCTATTCTCATCTATTTTTTTCTTCAATTTAAAATGAAAGCTCATTATAAATCCATTTGATTGATTTCATGATCCACTGTTAGGTCACAACCCATAGTTTACAAAACATTGTTATACATTCATCCATTCATTTGACTTCACATTTATTATCTACTGTGTGCCAGGTACTGTTGTAAGGTGTGGGGATATATTCAGTTTGTGTGCCCACAGAGCTTAGAGACTAATGGGAAAGCAGATAATAAATTCAATAAAAGCACAATGAAACTTAAGGGCCTCACCAGATGCAGTGGAAGTGTATAGCAGGGACTTCTAATGAGTCAGACAACAATTTTAGTCACAGAAGGGATTTGATTAGTGTTGCATATTAGAAAGATCAATTTGACTGCAATGTTGAGAAACAATTGGAGAGGCCAAGTCAGGAGGCAGGGAAACCAGTTAGGAGTCTGTGGCAGTGGTCAAATGAGAACAATGGTGGCCTTGGCTGAGGGAGCTGCAGTAGGGATGGAGGAGGGAGGACACAGTAAGACTTGGTGATTGATCAAATGTCACAGGAAAAAGGAGGAGGCAGTAATGGTTCATGCATTTCTAGCTCAAGCAATTGAGTAGATGGCAGTGCCAGTTTATTGAGATGAGAAAGTCTCGGGGATAAACAGGCTCAAGGGAACAGATCATGACTTTGGGCTTGGATATGTTGAGTTTGAGGTGCCAGGGAGAAACTCAAGTGGTGATGTCCGTTACAGAGTTTGTTCCATGATTTGGGAGTTCAAAAGAAGAGTCTGGGCCAGAAACACTTTAGGAGTCTTCGGGGTAGATTTAAAGGAAAGGGATGGATGAGATCACACAGGTAAAGGGTGTAAGAAGAGAATAGGTTCTAGAACAGAGCCCTGAGAAATATCACCAGCACTTACGACAGTATTTCTTAAAGCTATGTTATAGTTCAAATGTGTATAACCATCATTTGAATGAAAGAAAAAGTTTCATTAGTTTCATGAAACATGAAGTGTGTAAGTAGTGCTACCAAATTGATGCATACTCAGCAATGTCATTGGAGAATTGGGCATTTTTCATCTTTCTGTCATGCCAATCTCAGTGTGTCAAGCACCATGGGCAGACTAGATGGAGACAAACTTCAAAAACAAAGAGGGAGGGAAAGAAGTTACAAAGAAAACAATGAGTAGATTTGACTCATCTGGTCAAATCCATCTCCATCTAGAGACTGGATATTACTTCAAGTCTGTTTGTGTGAAATTTTATATTCAAATGCTTTCCTACAATAAAAAAAAAAAAAAAGCAGGATTTGGGTCTTGTGTAGAGAGTGGCTAACAGCAAAGATACAAAGGAAGCAGGCACAGAAGGAAGTCACTTGACTAGGCCAAGGCTTAGCACTAATTACCACTACTTTAGGATTTTTGTTTCCTCCTTTCTTCTCTTTAGACATGAGTACAATTTTGTCAGATTCAAAATAGCAGAAGGGAAGGAAATGAAGGCTTTTAGGGACTAAGTGTTAAGTGCTCTTTTCTTTGACTGAATTTAGGGAAACTGTGGCATTGCAAAAAAAGCTCTTTCCAAAGACCCAGGAAGGGGACTGATGCTAACAACATTCTCAGTAACTTTCCCCAAGCAATGCTCCTTATTATTTGGAATGGAGGTGTAGGAGGCCAGAATATCAACAGTATAAGAAAGTAGAGGTTGAATAAATGAATGAGAGAAACTGTGACTTAAGAATCCAAGTATATCATCAAAATTAGCTTGCACACTGGGTTGGGAAATGGGCCTTGCGTGATGCTGTAGCCCTAATGAAGTGACAAAAGTGGTCAGCCAGTGTGTACTTAGAGGCTTTCCATTTGGGTAGCCCTATTTGTGGCTTTCTGAGAATACTCCCAGTGTGGAAAAGTCAGTGTTCTTTTAGGAAGCTTATCATTATCTCCAAGTTGCTCAATTTCCTTTGATCATTTCTTGTCTATCAAGATCTCATTTTGGGGTGCTAAGTTCCACTGACTCATTCAGCTTTTTCCAAGTGGCCCCTCACCAGGGAGCCACAGGAATTATATCAGCACCTGCAGTGCCACTCTCACATCTAGAAAGAGGGGCCACCGCCCTGAGCCCTGGGCTTTAGAGAGTTCTGCATATCACAGGTATACCCAAAAACCTGAGTTTATTAAAGAACACATAGGCACTTGATCTGCAGCTCAGCGCTGGAACAGCAGGACCCACAACCCAAACATCTGTTGTTCTCATCAGTAACATCATTCAGGATCCAGGGAAATGCTTCTCCACACCTCTTGTCCTTTCTCTTCCAAACAAAAGATGACTGTGTCAAAATGCTATTTGTCTTTCTTTGTCTGCCTTATTTCCCTTAGCATGATACCCTCTAGGTCCATCTATGTTGTCCTAAATGGTAAGATTTCATTCTTTTTTTTTTTTAATGGCTAATATTTCATTGCATTCTTTACCCTTTCATCTATGGATGGACACTTGGGTTGCTTCCATATCTTGGCAATTGTAAACAAAGCTGCAATAAGCATAGGATGCATATATATTTTCAAATTGGTGTTTTCATTTTCTTTGGGTAGGTACTCAGTAGAATTACTGGATCATATGGCATTTCTAATTTGTTGAGGAGCCTCTATACTGTTTTCCACAATGGCTGCACCAATTTATACTCCAACCCACAAGACATGAGGGTTCCCTTTACTCCACATCCTTGCCAACACTTACTTCTTTTTTATAACAGTCGTTCTGACAGGTGTGAGGTGATATCTCATTGTGATTTTGACTTTCATTTCCCTAATGACCAGTGAGGCTGACAATCTTTTCAGAGAAAGGCAAATACTATATGATTTCACTTATATGTGGAATCTAAAAAACAAAAGAAACATACAAAAACAGAAACAGACTCATAAATACAGAAAACAAGCTGGTGGTTGCCAGAGGGGTGGGGATGTGGAATGGGTGAAATAGAGGAAGGGGATTAAGAGGTACAAACTTCTAGATATAAAATAATCATGGAGATATAAAGTACAGTATAGGGCATATAGCCATTAATATTGTGATAACATTGTATGGTGACAGATGGTGACTACACTTCTGGTGAGCATTGTATAATGTATAGGATTGTCAGATCCCTGTGCTATATGCCTAAAACTAATATAATACTGTATGTCAACTACACTTTGATAATAAAAAATTTTTTTAAATGCTAGGAAAGTTTCTGGTTTATGCTGTTGCTAAGGTCAGAGACAGACACTGCTTTGGAATTCAGGAGGGATGAGGGCAGTAGTAGTGAGGTGAGAGGAAAGGTAACTTGTAGAAAGTTCTCAGCAGGGATGCATAGATTCATGCATAATGAAATACTATTTTCCAGTGGTGCTGAGCACCCATTTTTCACTTCTTTTAATGTTTTAATGTATAATTCCACAGGTACTTATTTATTAAAGCAATACTTGGAAGACTTGCATGTTGTGACTGAAGAATATTTTACAATATGAAGTCTGATTACCTTAAAATGTATGTATATGTATGTATAGGCCTAGATATAACACAAAAAAGGTAGGGTGCTAATTCTTCACATTATTGTGTGGAATTGTGTGGATCTAGAGATTCCCTTGAAAGATGGTGAAATAGCTTTTTAAGTGGTAGCGAATTACCTAACATTATTTTGTAAAACTTCCTGGCCCTTTGTTGTAATGCTTAAATGTAATGCAAAAATCTTACTTTTAAACAACTTTGTGATTTTTCTAAGAAGGCAAGAAAAATAAATTTTATGGAATACTCTTTAAATTATTTGACTTTTGTATTTTTCTCTAATCTCACATTACATTTGGTGTGCTTTACTTACATTTTCTTAAAGAATAAAACTCTTCATGCCTGCCAGCAGCTGTATTTTGTCATATTTGCCAAAAATGCACAGCAACATTTGTTCCTTTGAAAATTCTATGGCATTTGGGGCCTTATTTTATAAAAACTAATGAAAAACAAAACTCACTACTAGCATAACTCCAACTTAATATAGTAAAAACAGAGATGGAAGTCAACAGAACACCCTCAATTGTTGCCCTCATCGGAAGGTTTTGGGACTTAAACGCATCTACTGCTCATCATTTGTGAAAGAAAACACAATTAAAGATATTGGGAGGGATGCCTGGGTGGCTTAGTTGGCTAAGCGACCAACTTTTGATGTCAGCTAAGGTCATGATCTCACAGTTCATGGGATCAAGCCCCATGTTAGGCTCTGTGCTGACAGCGTGGACCCTGCTTGGGATTCTCTCTCTCTCCTCTCTCTCTCTCTGCCTCTCCCCTGCTCACTCTCTCTCTCTCTCTCAAAATAAATAAACTTAAATAAAAAAGATGCTGGGGATATCACTAAATTTCATATCAAAGAAAAACAGAAAAAATGTATCAAGGAATTAGAGATTCATACTTCATTTACTTATCATAAAATGCTCAGAATTCTAAATGGATATAAAATGCATTTTTCAAAAAAAAAAAAAACCCAACAATTAAATTGTGATAGAGAAAAGAGAACATTAAAGAACTTTTCTATCAGAGTCCAACAATTTTCAAATTTAGTTTTTTGGAAATAGCTTTTCTTTTTTCTCTTTTCTTCTTCTCTTTTTTAAAGTAGACTCCACACCCAGTGCAGGTCTTGAACTCACAACCCTGAGATCAAGACCTGAGATTGAGTCAAATGGTCCACCGATGGAGCCACCCAGGTGCCTTTTTTCTTCCTTCTTTCCTTCCTTCCTTTCCTTTTTCTTTTTTCCTTTCTTCTTTCTTTCTTTCTTTCTTTCTTTCTTTCTTTCTTTCTTTCTTTCTT
>NW_026057584.1:34075407-34228376 GCF_023721935.1 Panthera uncia | reverse complement strand
CTTTCTTTCTTTCTTTCTTTCTTTCTTTCTTTCTTTCTTTCTTTCTTCTTTCAAGAGATAGAAGTTTATTGAATATACTGCAAAGGAGTGTTGGGCACGACATCAAAGGAGAGACTGTCTGCAGTGAGGCAGTGGTGAGGAGTCACAGTTATAGGGTGAAGTGAGGGAGTATGGGAACATACGGAATTTTCCCTTTTTTTTGCTAATCTCAGGGACCAGTGCCTGGTAATCGATCAGTTAGGGCCTATGGCTATTTCAAGGTGGGATGCTTAATGAGACTCTTTGCATTCAGCTTGGTGATTGCTGTGAGCCCTTTTGCCTTGCTCAAGCTGTTCCTAAAAGGGGCCTCTGTATTCCTCCCTGATAGACTGACAATAACAAATCTTTGGCATTTGGGTGGTCTTATCTTTAGTGGCTTCTTTCTGCTAAATGAGGGGCACCGAGATGTCTCTACCTATGGGTCAACATTGGTGAGTTGGGAATTTATATGTATGAATTATGAAAGGCAGAGGCAGCTGAATCCAAGGTAGACAACATACATGAATTTCTGAGTAGAAAGGGTCATTTGTTGGCTTAAAGTTAAGGCAGTGAAGGAATCTTGGCACCAGGTGGAGAGACATCAGAAAAAACAATGAAATAAGATTATTATTATTATGAGAAAGGAAGCCTGAATAAAAGGCCTTTGATAGTTGACCAAAATATTCCTCCAGTCCAGGAGTTTAACCAATTAAAGAAGAGACAGATTGATCTTTTAAAGTGCCACTTTGAGTATTCATGTCTTCTAGTAATCCTGTCACATTAATGTGGTAATCTGGAGCAGCATAACATTCTGTTTTAATAAGGCAGAATAATAGAAATAATAGGATAATAGAATAGAGGGATAGTAGATTCTTCCATGAGATACAGTCAGGATATCAAGGGCCATTTGGTTTTGGAGGGCTACCTTTTGAATTTATTGGTGACGGCATGTTGGGCTTAGTTAAATGTGGCTGCCGTATGTTTGGCTAAAGCCTCTTTTTGCAATTTTATATCAATAGAGGCAGCTCTTGGGACAAATAAGGCTAAGGGAGCCCTCTTTATTTGATGTCTAACCTTAACAATATCCCAATTATGAGGAATCACTGGCAAGTGGGAGAAGACCTGTCTGGGGGTATGGGCATCCCCAAGTACATCATCCAATCCAATCACAAGGGAAGTGGGGCCATCAATTATTTCCATAAGTCCATATTTAACCCCATGGAGTGGAGTCCATTCTGGCTCTTAAGGAGCATTTTTGTCATCCCAGACATACAGAATTTGTTAAGGTGATGGTTGGGTTAAACAATTCTTAGGGAGTCCATCCCATTTTCCAGTTCAAATAACCATATGCCCATTATTCTGTTATTATCCCCACAGAATAACAAGCATGAAGACTGTCTATACATGAGCTATTGTGACACCTTCTCTGAAGTTTATCTCAAGTTGTCTAGCTTAGGTAAACAACAAACATTTAAAGACAATCAGAACTAGAATTCAACATCTGCAGAAGTGTGTTATTAAAATATAATTTCTCTCTAAATTCACACTTATTTCTAGAAGTAGTCAAATCAAGACTAATTCATTTAAGAAACAAGTCCAATTTTAATGAACTTGGCCTAATTATTTACATAAGCTCAGCAAGAACAGAGATTGATCATATAGACCTTTTTAAAATTTGCTTTGCTGGAACTTTTCTATTTTTCTTTTTTAAAAAAAATGTTTATTTATTTAGAGAGACAGAGAGTATACACGTCAGCAGGGTAAGGGTAGAAAGAGACAGAGAGAGAGAATCCCAAGCAGGCTCTGTGCTGTCAGCACAGAGCTGGACGTGGGGTTTCGATCTCACGAGCCATGAGATCAAGACCTGAGCTGGAATCAAGAGTTGATTGCTTAACCAACTGAGCCACCCAAGTGCCCCTGCTGGAACTTTTCATAAGGAATCTTGAGATTCAACTTTTAATGCACTTTTTTTTTCACTATTTTTCAAAATTTATTTTTTAAATTTACATCCAACTTAGCATATAATGCAACAATTTCAGGAGTAGATTCCTTAATGTCCCTTACCCATTTAGCCTATCCCCCCTCCCACAACCCCTCCAGTAACCCTGTTTGTTGTCCATATTTAAGAGTCTCTTGTTTTGTCTCCCTCCCTGTTTTTATATTATTTTTGCTTCCCTCTCCTTATGTTCATCTGTTCTGTGTCTTACAGTCCTCATATGAGTTAAGTCATATATTTGTCATTCTCTGACTAATTTTGCTTAGCATAATACCCTCCAATTCCATCCACGTAGTTGCAAATGGCAAGATTTCATTCTTTCTGATTGCCGAGTAATACTCCATTGTATATATATATATACGACTTCTTCTTTATCCATTCATCCATTGATGGACATTTGGGCTCTTTCCATATTTTGGCTATTGTTGATAGTGCTGCTATAAACATTGGGGTGCATGTGCCCCTTTGAAACAGCATACCTGTATCCCTTGGATAAATACCTAGTAGTGCAATTGCTGGGTTGTAGGGTAGTTCGTTTCAGTTTTTTGAGGAACGTCCATACCGTTTTCCAGAGGGGCTGCACCAGCTTGCATTCCCACCAACAATGCAAAAGGGATCCTCTTTCTCCTTATCCTCACCAACATCTGTTGTGGCCTGAGTTGTTAATGTTAGCCATTCTGACAGGTGTGAGGTAGTATCTCATTGTGGTTTTGATTTGTATTTCCCTGATGAGGAGTGATGTTGAGCATTTTTTCATGTGTCGGTTGGCCATCTGGATGTCTTCCTTGGAGAAGTGTCTATTCATGTCTTTTACCCATTCCTTCACTGGATTATTTTTTTTGGGGGGGGTGTTGAGTTTGATAAGTTCTTTATAGATTTTGGATACTCACCCTTTATCTGTTATGTTGTTTGCAAATATCTTCTCCCATTCTATTGGTTGCCTTTTAGTTTTGCTGATTTGAACTTTTAATACACTCTTGAAGCCAGAAGCCAAGCCAAATACTTGCCATCAGACATGCCTGCAATACCTGTAGATTTGGGCAAATTCCTCTTCTTGAGATCCCCAAAATATCCTGAGGCTCCTGCCCTTGCCAGGAAGTGATGTTCCTTACTTACTTGATAAGGCTGCTGAGAACTCTAGAAGCAAGGTATCAGGCCAACATTCCCATGGGACTCTACTGGCTTCATAAAGTCAACCTTAATTCCTTATAGCAGTCTGGTTATATCTGAGTCTATGCATGTCTCTTGCAAATATGACATTCCAGTGAAAGCCTTGGTAATATAACCAGTGTTTCCAATGGTGTCTTGTTGCAAGGAGAATAGATTCTCATTGAACTTATGCAACTAATTATAATTGCCATGGAACAAAGAATACTAAGAGTTTCTGAATTTCAGAGGGTTCAGGTAGGGAGAAGAGTTAAATGTTTCGATTTGTCCTTAAAGGACTACTTTATCACATTTCTGTAAGTCATAGATATTTTAAGAGAAAACTTTCTCAATCTGGAAGAGCAAACATTAGAGAACTAGCAATGCTTCAAACAAAAATCACAAAAACTATAATCTTCCATAATTCGTTCAGTCCCATGTTATTAATTCTAGTTATTTGGATGCAGCTTTTTTTGTTAGTTCTGGAAATTCTTACCCAGTTCAGTTTTACAATCTTAAAGATATCAAATACCTGTACTTGTCCCCTGCAAAAGTCCTTTTCATGAATTTCTTTACAGAAAAAACTCATTTTGCAAGAGCATCAGAACAATAACTATAAATGACAAAAAAAAAAAAAAAACCCTTAGAAATGGACATGGTTAAAGATCTGAGAGTTCATTATAATGTAACTGACAAGGAAATCCAGTTATTTCTGTGGCACAGAACATTTCAATACTTCAAGTAATGACCTTATGAGAGAACATATTAAAACTTTAGGGAGTTTATGTAGTTTCTAAGACAGTTATAGCATTTACCCATACAATACAACCTAAGGCTTAACATCATTTATTTGACAGTGCTTCCCAAGTAACTTAACATACCAAATAAACAAGCCTAATTAGTAAAAAACAAAAACAAAATAAACCCACTTCATTTACAACTTAAACCTATGGGAAGTTTATTAAAACCCTTAGAAAGTTTTAAAGCACATACCAAACAGAATTATAGATCATTAAAGAACTGATAAAGATACAACATAAAAACTTTGGTTTTCTGGGCAGCTAAAGAAAAGAAAAAAACAACTTTGTTTCATTTTCTTATCAAGAGCAGACCAACAATCTGAGGAAACTTTGTCTTCTAACAGAAAAGGAGAATTTTAATCGCATACCAGTGTACTTTTAAAACCTATTCATTTCAACCTTAGTTTGTCCTGACCACACATAAAATTCTTTTCTAGAGCTTTGACTTCACAGATCTTCTACAACTTTTTTGCATTCAGATTTTTGTTCTAAGTCTTTTCTCTCCAAACAAGTAGTCTCATTTTAGGACAAAATTACCTTCTTTTTCCCCTAAACAAAAACGTGTTCTCATTCCTTATACCTTTCTTACACGTCTCCTACTTTCCTACACAGAGTTGCTTTCCTTATCATTTCCATTAGTCTTAATTACATACAGCAGAATTCTAACTCTTAGAACTTTAGTCTCCAGTGATAATTAAATAGTAACCAGTTGTGAACTATTACATTAGAATTCTTTAGACTGGCAAATTTATAAATATATTTCATGATTTTTAGGAACATGCATTTTTCATAGTACAATCTTTCTTTTTTTAAAAGTTTATTTTTATTTATTTTGAGAGAGAGAGATGGAGAGCAAGCATGGGGGAGGAGTCAGAGAGAGAGAAAGAGAGAGAGAGAGAGAGAGAGAGAGAGAATATGAATGAATCCTAAGCAGGTTCCATGCCACCAGTGCAGAGCCCAATGTGGGGCTCAAACTCATGAACCTTGAGATCATGATCTGAGCTGAAGAGTTGGATGCTTAACCAACTGAGTCACTCAGGTGCCCCCATAGAACTTTCAGTAAGAAACAAAACATGTTTTCCAACAGACCCAAATATCTTTAGTTTCTCTGTAAGAAGAAATCAAAAGCAGATAAACCTATATTTAATAACCATTGCTTTAGTATTTTACCTTATTTGGAAAAGACTTAGATATCCAATGAATTCAATTCAACTTATCATTTAACTTAGCATACCTCAAAGTTTCAGGTTTGATAGCCTTCCACAGGGTCAGATGGCCATGAAACCAAGCAAGACACATTCTACAGTTATTGAAGAGATTGGGATTTGGGGACAATGCCATGAAGTCTTGAATACATGGGACTTTTGGCCATTTGGAGGAATTCCAGCAAAAGAGGTCAAGCTGGAAAGTAGTATTATATGAAAGGATGCCATGAACAGGTCATACCTTTTGATCTGGGAGTTTTTATTAAGGCCAGGAAATATTACATTAAAAAAGATGAGACATTTTTCTCAGGATTTGGGTGTCAAATTTATTCCAGTTCTTAAGAATATAGCCCAAGGGTGAGTCCAAAGGGATAGAGGGGGGTTTGTCTCACAGTCAAAAAGACTGACTGTTGATTTCCAAAGGGGTGCTCCACCACAGGGAATGGAGCTCCAATTCGTGGTCACGATTTCAGTTAGGGCATCCCAATGAACTGAAAAAGGACTGGACCTTAAATGGGGCAACCGACTCTACTGGGGTGTTCCACCAAGGAGAGGGTTGCAGCAAGTGGCAACAGAAATCCCTGCTGGGGTGTCCCTGTAACAGAGAAAGCTGGACATGAGGTGGCCAGTCAGGGTCAGAAAAAAGGAGAGGGAAGGACTCACCATTCAGATGCACAGGAATATGTTTTGCTATAGATCAAGATGGCAGCTGGATCTGTGGGAACAAAAAAGGGAGGGGGGAATTCCAAAATAAGCAAGTTGGGAATAGAGACCTAAGAAGAGACAGAGTTGGGGGAGAAGAAAGGGGTCCATTGCCCTCACAGGCACCAGCAGTCTGACTTGTTCATCCTCACACCTTTAGACCATACCGGGGAGTTGCCCTGGCCAGAGATCTTCAGTTGTCTGAGGAGTACTAGGGTTAGACGACCAAAGGGCTAAAAAGAGAAAGGAGAGGGAGGGAAGGGTCCTTATGAAGGACAAGAGGGAAAATCCATCACTCTTTTGGGCAAGGACAGTCCAGTGGGCTCCCCGTGGGTCTTCTGATCCTCACTGAGGAGTAACCTCTGCCAGAGGTTGTCAGTTTCCCAAGGGGTACTAGAATTGGTCCACTGAGGAGGGAAAGTCCCGAGGATTCCTAAGGAATCCAGTAAGAGTCCTGGGCCAGCAGAGGCTCACCAAATATGGGGTGCTACAATTGGGTGGGGCCAGTGGCATGGGCAGTGAAAGCATTCACCCAAGGCAGAACAAAAGAGAAAGAAGTTAACTGAATACACCACAAGGGAGCGCAGGCAGGACAGCAAAGGAGAGACTGTCTGCTGGAAACAGTTTCTAAATAGCTAAGAGTATCAACAGTAAATTGTGGACTATAGGAAAAGAATTGCTTTGGTCTTTTTCAAATTAAAGATCTGCAATGATGTTTTGTTGCTGTTACTTTGCTAAGGAAACAATATGGCATATATAACACTCCCTTTATTCTTTTTAAACATATCTCAGAAAATAAGACCTGTTTACTACATATGACTTATAATTGGTTTGTCTTGTATTGCTTTGGCAAACAGAGGTTGTCTTCTGTACCAAAACCAACATAATGGAAAGGAAAGCCTCAATGCAGGATAATCTGTGAAGAGCACTGGGACAAAAACACCGAAAGACAAAAATTTAAGAAGATATTCATGTTTATTATCTGATTTACATTTGACAAAGCAAAGGTAGGTGCACAAAGAGCTGTTTGACAAAGTCAAGCCCTAGATATCAAACAATAGAATTTCCCTGGCTGCCCCAGAGGGCACTTCCAACACCACTCCTGGGCAGCTGTGCTCCACAATGCAACCACTCAGCTGTAGACACTGTGGTGTTGCACTTGGGACTGCAGGCCTGTGGGCATCTGACATCAAAGGGGTGGGCCATTAACCACTTGAGAGCTCTAGTTCCAGATATCAAAAGTCAATATTAGTAACCAAGTATCAGAACGGTCAAAAAAAAAAAAAAATAGCAGACTTTGAATGAATACTGTACAAAATACACCTTTTATAGAGAATAGGCTCTTGTTGTGAGCTGCCTCTTATTTCCTCCCTTTGCCAAAGTCTGTTCATTCATGTCAAATCAAGAACACAGAGTATAAAACTTAAAAAAAAAACCAACAGCTACTTTAACGATGGTCATGAAGTTCTCCCTAAGACCAACGCCTAAGGCTATTACGTAAGATTTGAGATCATCATAATTCAGGGAAACTTTTCATTCTGAGCCCACGAAGGTATCCCTCCTATAGAGAGTAGGATACTTAGAAATACCTGAGGTATAATCACTGAGAATCTTCCTAAAGGAGAAAAAAAAGATTGGAGTTTCTTATATTGGCATAAAAGTACATACACAGTTGATACAGAAAAACTAAAATGTGAACAGTACTCAAGTGTAACAGATAAAGTGAGGAGAAACTTACTACAAGGCTCCAGGTCTTCTTCCTATAATTTGCACACTTTTGTTAGAATAGAGATTCTCAGGCTGTACCAAAAATGATTTTAGATGGAATCTTTAAAAACAGTAAAACCCAATTTCAAAACATTCATTTTTAGAGACAAGCATGCGCCAGTATACAAATCATTATGTTTCTGGTGAAACAGTAACATCAATCTAGTTTTCAAAAACTGAAACTTCAATTAGATGTGCTTATTTGGCTGTGAATATGCCCTCACCCTGCCTCCAAAATGATCATTTTAGCATCAGTTATTAAAAAAGTATACTAATTATACAGAACACTCCAAAATCTAGCTTAGTTTACAGCTATTTATATAGTATACATAAATCTGATAATTTCATAACTTTGTACTACTCTCTGGCTGTACATTTACCCATTTCCCGATGTTTCTTGGAAACTGGCAACAGCAAGATTATTTTCTTAGAGAATAAATAAAAAGCTTTAAGACTTTGCTAAAATAAGCACCCCAGAGTTTATTTTATGAAGTAGAACTCAAATACTATTTTTTAGAAGTGAATTGGAATATTCTGGAAATTTAAACATCTTTAAACATGGAATTCTTCTGGTTAATGCCTACCACATTCAGGGACACTTATGTTCACCTATGGGAGACCTGCTAGAATCCTTTCTGAACATGTTAATATAAGGTCTGCTGATCTCAGCATGACTGACAAAAGCGGAGAGAAGGTGGAGAGGGCACTTTCACTTTCTGTTTTTAAGAAATTTAGAAAAGTTTTATTAAGCTTCTAAAAAGTATGGTAAACTCACACATTCTTACCATGCACACATGTGGGTTTTTCTACCCTTTTGAACACACAGCTCTTTATGTAGGAGAGGCACCACAAGAGGAGAAAGGAAGGATCCTCTGCAGGCATGAGAATAGGTGTATCGATGGGAATCAGAGCAAGACTCTCATCAAGAATGCTTCACAAAACTGCCTTCCGGTTAAGTCAGAAGTAAGGAGCAAAACATTTGCAAATTAACCACCAAAAAGATCACGTAATATGCCTCCCATTTTTAATAACAAAATAATTAGCCTCCACCCTCATCTCTTCTCTATCATGCCTTTCATATAATGTTTTTTTGTTTTTTTTTTTCTGAACTGTACTGCCTAGAGAAAGCCATGTCATGATGAGGAATAGGCCTTGATTAGCGACAGTTTGTAAAACAGATCTGTTTCTTCCCAATTCACAGCCTTGTGTCACACTGATGAATGCTGAAACCGAATTCCCGAGTTTCACTTTGCCATTTCATAGAATCTGTACCAAAAAAAAAAAAAAAAAGAAAAAAAAAGATTCCCAGAAAAAAAGCAAAAACTTTGACTTCCCCATTAAAAAGTTCATTCTCTAATTCTACAGATACCAAGAAAAAGACGATGTATTTTAATTTTACAATTAAAAAAAACCACAATCTCAAAGCAAGCACCTGGGTTTTACTTCAGCTTATAATAATTTAATATGCCTGAGAAATTTTGTGCAAATACATGTCATCTTTAATGAAAAATATGCATAGCACTTTGGAAAAAGTTTAGTTGCAACTAACTTTACTTACAAAAAAACGTACAGACATAAATACACAACATTCCCTAATTCCTATTGATTGCACTTCTGGTTTAACCCCTTCCAGTCTCCAAGGAAATTTGAAAGCCATGTAATTATGTTCATATTTCTTGGCCACTGTACTTATCTAAATAAAATATTTTGAAAACAAGTTTCCTTGGTTCCAACTTACCCATATTTTCCTTCTTAAAGGACATCCTTATCCCCCAATTCATGTTGTTTTTTGGGAGGTGTTGTATAAAAATACAAATTTAAAAATGAATTTTTATTAATCACAAATACAAAAGGAATTTGGGTGGTTTGGGCTCCCAGTGGCTCAAAGGCTTGAAAACGGAAAGCAAAAAGAGAGTCTCCATTATTCTGATTTTATGAAAAAGATAAAATTCCTTGCTTGCTAATGTTGTGTACATACCATTTGATGGATATGTAATTTATCCAGACATTAACAGGGTAAAACATAAAAGCATCTTCCTTGTCTCAGTAACAGACAGGGCTTACCTCAACAACCCTGCAGTACAGCTTTTTATAGGCAATGGTCAAGGCTGCTCCCTTTTTCTTCCCATCTCCTAACCTGGGTTCTTCCTGCTTTTGTTTACTAGGAATAAATGTTCTAGCAAGTTTAGTATCTCTGGCATATTTCGGTATTACTGAATTTATTGTCTAGTCACTTTTTATTTTCAAGATAGGAACATTCAACTGAAGGAGTATATTAAACCTTTCTTCCTTTTCTGCCTCCAAACACTCATGACTCATTCATCTATACTTGCAATTTATTAGACCTCATTCATTAGGGGCTCATCTCAATTTTGTTTCCATTCTTCCACTTCCCCTTTCCACATTCACAATCCATCTGCAACATTCCTTGTCTCTCAGTCAGACCAGACTACATGTATCAGTGCAAATCTATCCTTCATGTGCTAATTTGTTTAAGAGATCAGTTAATTGCTGAACTTCAGTCTTCCTTCAGGACATCCATTTTTGGCGAGGATGTGCATACAGGCGTGCCAAAGCTACCCATCATGACTGGAAGACTCTGATTCCTCCTCAGTCCACTCAATAAATTGCTACCTGAATTTAAATAAATAGCAGAGTCTGGTCTTTGAAGACCAATTTCTGCCTCTTGGCTTCTTCCATTTTCCTGTGCATTAGGGGTTTTGATTACTCTGGCTATCCCCAGTCTCTTTAGCCTGTCCACTAAGTTCATCTTCAACTGGCCAACATCAGGAGGGTTCCGGGAAGGTCTCAAACCATACATCTCCTGGAGGAATGTTTCAGCTGGTCGGGAGGCCAAAAAATTTTCAGAGAGATGCACTCGAGGCTCAAAGGGTAAAGGAGAAGGGCAGGGTGAGTGAGATGGTGAATTTGGTGGTGTGGAAGGAATAGCCAGGGATTTAGGGACAGGCTGGAAGAGGGCGTTCTCTGAAATTGGGCTGTGATACACTTTAGCAGAAATGCCTCGTTCCTGTAGAAGTTTGGCCAAGCTCATGGTGCTGCTGAATGTTATAGTAGAATCTCGTCTGTTGGTAATAGATTCACCAATGCTGAGTCTATAGGACATAGCAGGAGAATTCACCGCTGTGTTTGATGAACTGCTACCAGCACTTCCACAGGATAATGAAGGGAACCCAGAACTTTGAAAAGAAAAAAAAAAAGAAAGAAAGAAAGAGAGAGAAAGAAAAGAGAGGTTTAAAAATAAAAGTAATTTCTAAACAGTATTTAAAGTAATCACATTAGTTATCCACAGTAAATATAGAGGCACAGGCAATGTATCAATAACTAAACTCTGTGGAAAGATCTGAAGAGTAAGACTTTTGATGTTACTTCAATGACTGGTTAATTATTTGTAATTTGTAACAATGAAACATACTTCTTTTCATAGGTTATGAAAAAGTTTACTGTACTCTAACTTTATTCTTAAATTTTAACTCAAAATATATATTTTTGGGAATATGACTAAATTTTATGATAGAAATAAAAGAAATTAGGGGCACCTGGGTGGCTCAGTCAGTTAAGTGTCTGACTTGGCTCAGGTCATGATCTCACGGTTCGTGGGTCTGAGCCCTGCGTCAGGCTCTGTGCTGACAGCTCAGAGCCTGGAGCCTGCTTCGGATTCTGTGTCACCCTCTCTCTCTGCTCCTCCCCTACTCACTCTCTCTCTCAAATAAATAAACATTAAAAAAAAGTTTAAAAAAAAGAAATAAAAGAAATTAAAATATTAGTCATTCATTGGTTGATGAACATTTGGGCTCTTTCCATAATTTGCCTATTGTTGAAAGCACTGTTATAAACATTGGGGTACATGTGTCCTTATGAATCAGCACTCCTGTATCCTTTGGATAAATTCCTAGTTGTGCTATTGCTGGGTCGTAGGGTGATTCTATTTTTAATTTTTTGAGGAACCTCCACACTGTTTTCCAGAGTGGCTGCACCATTTTGCATTCCCACCAGCAGTGCAAGAGGGTTCCTGTTTCTCCACATCCTCACCAGCATCTGTTGTTTCCTGAGTTGTTAATTTTAGCCACTCTAACCAATGTGAGGTGGTATCTCAATGTGGTTTTGATTTGTATTTCCCTGATGAGCATCTTTTCATGTGTGTGTTAGCTAATTGACAATAAATTATATTTAAAAAAATAATTCATAGAATTCACCTGTGAAGCTGAAAATAAAATAAAATAAAATTGAAAGCAAAAAAACTTTAAAATATTAAAGGAAGTAAATTTCAGAAATTTTTACTACTATATACATTCTATAAAGTGAAAGACACCAGAGACAACAATCCATAAGTAAATAATTCTCCAACCTTTTAGAAAATATAATCTTTTATATTAAACCTAGGACGCTCTTCTAAAGAGAAATTTATTTCCTTTTAATCTTTCAATTTTATATTACTAAGAACTAATAAAAGTTGAAATGATTAAACTTCCATTTTTGGGGCACCTGGGTGGCTTAGTTGGTTAAGCGTCCGACTTCAGCTCAAGTCATGATCTCACGGTTCATGAGTTCTAGCCCGTGTTGGGCTTTGTGCTAACAGCTCGGAGCCTGGGGCCTGCTTCAGATTCTGTGTCCCCCTCCCTCTCTGCCCCTCCCCTGCTCATGCTCTGGCTCTCTCTCTCTCAAAAATAAATAAACTTTAAAAAAATATTTTTTTAAATGTCCATTTTCAAGAATGTTAATTCCAAACAAAAGTAGTATAAGGATACCCATGGAACAAATACTTCTTAACCTTGACTTAGAACATACGTTTCTTGGAAAATAAAAATAATTAAAAGCTTTAACAACTATTAGAAACTTTCTTATTTTATGTTTTGTTAGAAAGGAAGAAAAAAACTAAGAAATCATGTACTCGAGGAAATGGTGATAGAATGGAGAAGTGACTTCTGTAGACAATTTTCCTCCCTTAAGCAAATGTTACCAGTATTTAATAGACAAACTTTCACTTAACATAAAATACTCAGTATATCAAGATAACAAAATTCTAATGATTATGAACAAAATTATTAAAATTCATAATTTATTACTGAACTTTCTAAAGTACCAACTACTATAAAAGAAATAAACTAAAAACATATTTGGCTTCTTGATTAAACAAGTCCAACTAAGAATCTCTAATCCGATGCCATCTACAGACTATTCCTAGTTTCCCACCTCCCTGTCCCTACTTTACTGTAGAACTGCCAGTCCTTTCCCAAACTGTACACTTCATATGATGGTATCAACTTGTATTGAGAGTCTTCCCAGGAACCAATTCTATAAACTTGTTATCTTGTTGACTATAAGAACAAAGTAGAAAAATTGCACATAAGCCTGTTCATTACAGACTTATACTGAGATTTTTATTGGATGAAAGCCAAATGCTTTGCGAAATAATTGATTTGCTCTTACATACCTTGTAAATCATAATCTTATTTCCCTCTACAATGGCAGCTAGAAAGTTAAGACTCAGATACATGGTTCACACTAGCAAGTATATAAGACTTTATGTTACAACTTGTATACTAATTTTATTCTATCCATTTTATATCCTTACCTTTGATTCCTCTTTGCTTCATTTTTCTCCTCTACTTCTAGTTAACATTATCCCTGCAATGTTCTCTATACCTTTGAAAAGTACCTTCAATTCTTTTGGGAATTGGTGGGCCAGAAATAGCAGCAATATGGATGAATAAGATCCCTCAATTATGTGTTAGAATATTCATGTTCTAGCCTATGTAGTAAATAATTTGGCCTTGCCCAAAGGGTTCTGGCTTTTGTCCTCAAGCTTCTGGAAAGTAATCTATGCCATGTCTGATAGAAGTGTCTCTGCTCAGGATGAAAGCTGGCCACACTAGATCTTGGGGTGAGCCTGGCCACACCCAATAGTTTCAGGGAGGGGACTAGCCATGCCAGAGAGAACAACCATGTGGTTTAAGGTGGGGACTTTAGGTCACTGGATCTGGAAGTGAGCTCAATGGGTAATCAATCAATGGGTAATCAATCAATCAACCAATAGACTATGCACTAAAGCCTCAATAAAAAATTTGGACACTGAGGCTTGGGTAAGCTTCCCTAGTTGGCAATATTCTGCATGTACTACCACACATCGATGCTAGAAAGTAATAAATCCTAAGGACAAGGGAAACTTTTCATGTGGAACCCTCCCAGACTCTGACCTATTATATCTCTTCTTTTGGCTAATTTTAACCTATATCCATTCCCAGTAATAAATAGCAGCCATGGACATCATGTTTTCAGAAAGTTCTGTGAGTCCTTCTAGCAAATTATGAAACCCGAGAATGGTTCTGGGAACCCTGTGAACTTGCAAGTGGTGTCAGAAGTGAGGGGAGTCTTGTGCTGAGGACTAGTCCCTCAAATCTTAGAGCTTGGCTTACTCTGGGCTGCAGTTGGGTCATTTGCTACCTCTCCGACTTGGACCAGTTACCTAGACTTTCTCTGTCTCAGTTTTTCACTTACACAATACATACTCACTTGCCCTGCCACTTTGAAGAGTTACAATGATCAAAGGAGAAGATACAATGTGAAAATATCCTAAAGACAAATGATCATAGAACATTAATTAAAAATCTGGGATTTACATGAAAGTAATTTTAAAGGTAAATACATGAAAACAAAGTTTTCAAAAGGAAAGAAATTTTAGGCCCCAAATTGCCCAGACCCCTTACCTGGGGGTAACCTGAGTGATATCAGAAGGATGCAATATCCTACAGGTAGTGAAGGTGAATGTCGAGTTTGTGCATGACAGACACTTTCCTGGGTTTGAAGTTGCAACTGAAGTAGAGATTTTTGTGGAATCAAACAAAATTGAAAGACTAGGTTAATAATGTAAGACGTTCATCACTATTAATAATATAGCATTAATCAAGGGTATTTTGTACAAAAACCACTAAATTTGGAAATGAAATATACATAAATATTGTATTAGTATCACCTGGCTAGTACATAGTTGAATCCTTCAATACTTTAAAACTGTAATTTAAAGGGATTAAAAATAGCTTGGAAATAAGAAAAAAACACATTCTGAAAAAGTACATTAACTCCCCCGCCCCCAACATCCCAAACAAGATCTAGTCAGTTCAATCTTTCTAGTCAAACTACTCCAGCAGTTCTCAAAGTGTGGTTTGCAGATCCTTACGGGAATCCACAGGTCAAAACTACTTTCATAGCAACCCTAAAATGCTATTTGCCTTTTTGACTGGGTTGGCATTTGCATGGTTGGTACAAAAGCAATGGTGAGCAAATGTGCTGGCACCTTAGCACAAATCAAGGCAATGGCACCAAGCTATGTGAATATTTTTCACTGTTGTTCACCCACCATAGCAAAAAAAAAAAAAAAAAAAAAAAAAAAAAGCAGCCAGATTCACACAAGAACGTCTTTGATGAAGCAGTAAAAACTACTTATTAAATCTTGACCCTTGTATCTTAAATTCTGTGTGATTAAATGGGAAGTTAGTATTAAGCACTCTGCTGCATACCAAGATACAATGGTCATCTAGAGGAAAAAGCACATGGGCAATTGAGTTGAAATTTTCTCATGGAACACCATTTTTAACTGAAAGAACAACTAACAAACTAGTTATTCAGACTTGGCTATCTGGCAGAAATTTTCTTGGAAATGAAGGTAGCGAGGCTGTCTCTTCAATAAATAAAAATGGCTTATAGGATTTGCTGTCACTTGCACTTTCAAGTGAAAATTCAAGTTTTGCAGAATTTATATCCACCCCTGGGAGCTTTAAAGCTTCATAATAGTAAAAGACTTATCTGATGACATAGGTGGTGATAGTAATGTAATTTTAATATATTATATAATGAAATAGGTTAACATTTAGAGATGTGCATAACTCAGAGAACCAATATTTTCCAAATGACTAGTGCATGAAGTTATAAAATCATGCATGGATAAAAGATGCATTCAAAGTGTAGGATAGACCAACAGACTTTAATGTAACAAAGTATGATAGGTTTTTGGATTCCATATTGCTACAAAGAAACTGCTACTTATCAAGTTTTGGTGTAATATCAAAAAAATATTCACAAATACCTGAAGGGGTTATTAAAATACTCTTTCCTTTCATACCTACACCTCTGTGTGTGAGCCTGCATTTTCTTTATATTCTTCAAGCAAAGCAACATACTATAATAGACTGAATGTAGAAGCTGTATGAAAATCCAGATATCTTCTTTCAAGCCATAAATTAGAGGCTTACAAAATTGTAAAACAATACCTTCTCACTATGTAAAGGAAACAGCTATTTTTCATAAAACATACTATTTGTGTTAGCATGTAATTATTATTTTTAAATGAGTTAATAAATATTTTTATAATTTCTCAGTTTTGATTTCTAACATGGTAAATATCAATAGATACAACTCACAAAGACAAACTCTCTGGAATTCTCAATTTTTTTTAAGGATGTAAAGAGATCCTGAGCTCAAAAGGTTTATGAACCACTGACTGAATTGATCTTTCTCTCTACCCAATCTACTTATGCAGGCTGGTTAAGAAGTAGAATGAGAAGGGCCACTATTGCTATAGATTTTTATTTTCTTATGTTAAAGACTGAGTACATTCCAGTTAGATTTAAATCAAGGTAGTCACGTGACCATACTGTTAAGTCAGAATGCAAAATTATTGGACTACATTCACCAAGCACTATTCTTACCTGTAACTGGACCACTAGCTGAAGTAATGGGTGGAAGGAAGATTCCTGTTACTGGCTTGGATATTGAAGGGTTCTGTTCCACTTGAAAAGTGATACCTTCCTCTTCATCCTCTTCTAAATCTGAGAGGTGATAGATGGCATCCTTGGGCAACTGGGTAAAGCCTTTAGTGATGACACCTGGTCGTGGGTCAAGAATGGTTCCTAAATTTGGTTGAGCAAGCTGCTGCCAGTGGTGCAAAGTTTGTGATCCTGAACGTGCAAGACCAACAAACAAACAAACAAACAAACAAACAAAACAACAAGGCATGTTTTAAATTTCCCAACAAGTATTCAATCTTGACACAGAAGCTAAAATTATAATGTGTGAAATATTAAGGCTAACAATAAAACTACTTATTCAGTCTTAATGTTTTGGTAAAATTTGTATGAAGTTCTCTGTGGAAGACTGACAAGATGCTAAAGGTATGAATAATAATCTTTCAATTTCAAAAGTTAACTTTAAAAAGGACACCTAAAGCAGGGGTGAAAAAGTCAAGGCAGCACCCTTGATAGGAACTAGGATGCTGAGGTAGTGATGAGAAATAAGATATGCACCTCAGAGGTGGGGCTGTATTTTCCCAGGTGAACAAAAATCAATACTTTCTTGGCTTGAAACTACGCTTATGAACTTTGAAGTCAAAAGCCAGGCTCCTAATTAAAAGACACCTGAATTTCAGTGTTTTGTTTTATTTTTTGTATTCTTCCCCATCCTGCTCATAACTCTCCTTTCCCCAGGCTCTTCAGGCAGAGTAGGAAAGTGAAGGAGATGCTAAAAGGAAGATATATCCCTATGGTTCTTATCTATGAACTCTGGCAAATGACCACCCCAAGCACCTGCACGAGATGCAATGTCTAATTATGTTACTACAGACATTTCATCCTAAGGGGGCAACTCTGACAAATACCTGAACTGATCATTAATGAATAAAACTAACTTATAGAACCTTTGAGTTTGAGGGTTCCTTATAGATTACCAACTCAAAATTTTGTCTAATGCAGACTCTTTTATGATAATAACAGAATCATTTGAAGGTAATCAATATTCCATAAAACAAATTTACTTTGAATTCAAATTCTATTTTAGGAGAGAACAAAAACTGAAAAGAAATTAGCAAAAACTGGAAAAACAAAACCATCCAACCCAGACACACACATCTCTAAGTAAATGACACTTCCTGGGTAAGGAACTCTTTTTTTGAATAGAAAGGTAGAGATAAAGTATTACACCTATATTATTTTCATTTATTTATTATATCCCATTTGTTTTACCATGAAAACTGCCGTCAATGATATTTCTTAGCTAAGGACAAAAGAAAAGACTGCTCTTTCTCCATCACATTTATATTGAAAAAATACTGATGGCTGATGATGGGAGAATGCAGATCTCTGCACACACTTTTTCCACAAAGTACTATAATACACTGTCACACAAATGAGGTTTAGGGATAATAAAAGTATCTCCTGTACATAGTCCTCTTATAATTACAATACAAAGTTTAATTCCAGGAAAAGGAAAGGCCAATAACCAACAGGGCTTACAAATGGCCCTTATTGATTTATTACCTTCAAGTGGCTTGACAATTTGTAATTTCTCAGGCATAAAACCTCGAAGGCAACTGGCACTGCTGAGGTCTGTGATCTCTGACTGGTCGGTGTACAGAGAGGCAAGGCTCTCTGTGGGGGTGCCACAGCCACTAACCCCTTCTTTCTGGTCAGCCAGAACCTGGATCTTCCGTTCCCATTCTTCAGCAAAGAACTGCTTCTCACTTAAGTAGTTCTGTCGCCGCAGACTAAGGCGATGCAGTGCTGTAGCCAAATCACTATCTTCAGAGGGTCCTGGTTGACCCAGCTTCTGAATGTTCCTGTGGGAAAATCATTCACTGACTAGATCTGTAAGGGTAAGGTTGAGAAGCACAACCTAGACTTCTCTTTTCTACAATAGTGAATGTTTAAGAAACTGATTAAATTCAAAGCGTTTTTTTCTTAGATATCAAAGTGTTTTTTCTTAGGTGTCAATAATACAGAAATAATAACAATAAACCAAAATCACTAATACTACATGTCATTTTTTATGGATCATTTCAAGCAACTTCAGATAAATAAAAACATACTGGTTATTATGTGGTGTTTACTAATTTTTCTATTTCACTTAAAAATTTTTTGGGTACAATTAACATACAATGTTACAGTAGTTTCAGGTGTATAATATATTGATTTGAGAACTATAAACATTACTCAATGCTCACCATAAGTATAGTCACTTAACTTATAAAACTACGGATATGACTATATAAATTCAGTTCAGGTAGCCAGAAAAATAAACATTATCACATTGTATTGAATCTATAAAACCATTGATTGCAAGAGGTATCATTATTTTATGTACTACTAAGAAAGAAAAAATGCAACCCATTAAACTATGACATGCCATTAACTGCAAAACAAACAATTTCAAAATATAAAATGTGAAAAAATTTGCTTTAGGCCATGTAATCCTCCACGAATATTGTAGAACATTTAAAAAAACCCCAAGATTTGTAAATACTATATTTTCATAGTTCTGTAAACACATTTGTTCCTTTTCCATATTTTTGAAATCGGAGGTATCTAACAATTGATATCAAAAGAAAGAGTAGCAAGCCAAACTGTAGTTGCTCCTGGCTACTCTATGTGAATTCACAGAGATCTGATTGTTGATCTCTTCCTAAGATAACTATGATCAACGACACAGTATTGACATACAAAGCTACTGTAGGTACAAACTGAAATACAATAGAAAACCCAGGATGAGAAATCTTTCTTTATTTCTTTCTTTTGAAACACAAATATTTTTATTTTTGAACCAAAGTGTATCCATGGACCAAATCTGTAGTTTACAGAAATGTGACCCTACAACAGTGTGATGTGACCAATACCTTCATGTGGAGTGACCCTGGGCAACCTACATAGTGAGTTAAGCCTCACTTCCCTCAACTGTAAATTAAAAAGGTATAGTACCTACACTAAAGGGTTGTTGACAGTATTAAATAAGATTTAGCTCCTAGTCCACAATGAGGATTCAATAATGGTAAAAACACCACCACTACCACCACCACCACTACTACTACTGATAGCAGCTAATACTTGTTGGGTATTTGGTATGTCCTAGGATAGATTTCTGCATTAGGAAGATTTCTCTCAGGTACAAAAAACCTATCTTTCGAAAGCCTTCAGGTGACTTTCCAGTAATGCTGTTTAATTTCTAGTTATTTATAATTCAATAAGATGAATTAATGAAAGCTGGAAAAAGTCTAAGCTTAAACAAATAGGAAGTTAAGAGCAACCTACTTTTCCTCAATAGGTATTCAAGTTTTTTGTTTATCCTAAAGGCACCAAAGCAGTTGAGATTATGAGCATGGGTTATGAGAAAGTGTCACTGATGCTATGCATAAACTGCCAATGACCAAACAGATTCAAAAAAATCTGACTTAGAACATGAAGATTTAGATTCAAACTTTGCCACACTGAAGAAGAAAGTAGTAAAGAATTTTACACTTCAATGCAACTTCTGTTTTGAATATACTTAATTAAATGTAGCCTTTTTACTCCAAAAACTTTTAGGAAGTCAATGATCTGTCTTACAAATAATGCTATTGGGCATCATTACTGAATGAAAACTGACAGTTCCAGAAATTCCTTGGAATAGCACAGAACAATGCTGAAATATAAGTATGGGCATCTGGTATGTCAATGCCATAAGAAATACACGATAACTGCCATGATCTATATTTCTTACTCTGAAACCTCTTCTGAGTTGCCCCCCTGGTTCAGGAGGGTTTTGTCCTCTGTTTGTTGCAAACCAGACTCAAAAGGTTTTGCTGTCATGATGACACTTGAACGGTTGGACCCTGGAATGGGCAGCAGAGCTGGGAATGGGATAGAGCGGCCCCGTGTGTCATTGGCAACCTTGACAGTATCAAATACCCGTTTCTGTTGGGCTCTGTCAAAAAAGAAGTAGTATTCATTATTGCCACTGTCTACCACTGGAGTGCTTTAGAAAAGAGACACGTGTGTACAATTCATTGAAAATAAAACTACCCCGACTAGCCTCTAAATTTTAAGAGAAATTATTGGAAAATAAGCTTCAGAACAAGAGAACACTCTCACAAATGTGAGCACTATTGAGCCTTGGGGCTCAATTGGTTAAATGTCTGACTCTTCATTTCAGCTCAGGTCATGATCTCATGTTCGTGAGACTGATCCCCACATCGGACTCTGCACTGGCAGTACAAAGCCTGCTTGGGATTCTCTCTCCCTCTCTCTCTCTCTGCCTCTCCCCTGCTTGCCTGCTCTCTCTCTAATAAATAAACATTTAAAAAATATGTAAAAAAACCCCAAATGTCAGCACTATGAGAAAAAAACTGAATACTAAGCAGATTTACAACTGAATTCTCAAAATACCTATCACTTTGGATTGTGGCTTCTTTTTAATTCCATCCCAGTGCCTGGGTAACAATACATGTGATTGTACTTACTTTTGTTTGAAGAGAGAAGATTCCTCATCCAAACTCAACTTTTTACGCATGGTCCCCTCAATCTCAGCTGCCAGGGATTCCTAAGAAAAAGAGTGTGAGATTCCTATACTGATTATGTAAGAAGACGGTTAGGAGAAATGGGTTATCCTTACATGAATTAACAGAGTCTCCAGGGTCCAATACTTTTGGTGTTACAATAAAAGAAAACACAAGAAAATAGGCACAGGCAAAAATGCAAAAAAAAAAGAGAGGCACTTTGGAAATGTAACTTTTAAACAAGAACCAACTTCTTTTTCATGATATCTTTTTACAGGCGAGCAGTGGGAAAAACCAATATGATAAACAAAATATATTACCTACGTAGACACAAAAAACCAAAAGATCTGAACGGCTATAAACCGAGATGCCAATAATAATTCTCTGGAAGTCAGGATTTGACAGTATTTCACAATTTCTTTTTGCTTCTCTGTAATCTCTAACTTTTCTATAATAAACATGTATGGCTTTTATAATGTAGAAAAATCATTAAGGAAAAATAAGCAAGTTTTCCTTTTCCCTGGTCAGAAATGAGGATTCAACTAGCATGAGTGCCATGCTCGGTGAGGCTGGGCTGACAATGGCTAGAATTGGAGATACTGGTGTGAACTCATGTTTTTAAATACATGTAGACAGATGAACATAAATATGGATTGGAACATAGATATGGATGTGTTTCAGTGGGTGTATGCATGAACATACATATATTTTCTAGCTCTATCTGCTGAGAGGGACTAGAAGTAATGATACTCTAGTGGCAATGGACACACAGAACCCAGATCTTGAATTCTAAATATCATTCCTCATTAAAACTAACCAGACCTCCTTGGAGAAATGGTTGACTCCAGGACTGGGACAGGAAAAGGGCAAGATGAACTTAAAGGAGATCACGCTGGCCATATCTGTGACAATTTAAGTATCAAAATAAAAATTAGTAATAATGGACTGTAATCCATTGACTAAAATAGGAAGAGTCCATACGAACATAACTAAATGAACAAATGAATAAATAAATGAGACAGAAAGGTTCTGACAAAAAAAAGTTGATTAATAAATGTTGAAAAAATGATGGAATTAGAAAATCACCATTTGGCAATCGTCTTAGTAAAAACTGAGTCAGATATGAACCATCCCTAGGTGTTAAAATTAGCAGATAAAAGTTTGCTGAGAAAAACAGGATATTTAAATAGGTCTTAAAGTATCTTCCCACAAAATAGTAACTTTGATCACTTGGCTAAGGTAGCATCTGCCAATTTTCATCATTGTAAAGTTAATTAGCAACACTAATTTAATTAGTTATCAATTAACATTAACTTTAGAATAGAAAAAGTTGGCAGATACTACCTTAACTTAGTAAAGTTAATTTAACATCATCAGTAATGGGATAAATAGACAACGTGAGCCTCCTATTACAGTGTACTGAGAAGAACATGGCATTATTTCTGCCAAAAATAAATTGCCTGAATCTAATCATGAGGAAACATTAGACAAACCCAAACTGAGGACATTCTACAAAGGTAATGAAAGGCATGTAAAACAGGCCTTTTGAAACAACCAAATGCAACATATCCTTCAAAGGATATTGTTGGGACAACTGGTAAAATTTAAACTTAGGGCTCTGTGGATGAGATGATAGTATTGTATATCAATGACAGTTTTCTGACTTCGACAGCTGTAGCATAGTTATATAGGAGTGTCCTTGTTTATGGTAGATACACACTGAAGTATTAGGAGTTAATAGGGTGTCTCTGTAACTTACTGTTAAATGGTCCAGAAAAAATATAACAGAATGATATGGCAAATGTAGTAAAATGTTAAAAATTGGGGAATCTAGATGAATGATATATGAGAGTTTTTGTACTATTTTTGTAATATTAGTCTAAGTTTAAAATTATTTCAAAATAAAAAGTTAAAAACCAAAGTCTTGTTCCCATATTCTTCAAAAAATTACTATAATTTATAGTTTCAGTTTTTTAAAATATTTCACAGAATTGCTTATAAGTATTTACAAACTAGGCTGTTAAAATAATTCTTTGAACCAATATTATAAATTCTGGCATAAACTCACAAGTTTTCATTAATCTCTTTAATTCAAATAATACTATATATTGATGAATTAAGCAAACATGAATCCTGCCCTCATGGGGCTTACACTCTAACTAGCATGAAATATACCAAGAGACTTAAGATCTGTTGAAATAGGTTTTAGATGTTCAGAGTACTATTTGAATAAGTGGCATGTGGTGGGCCTAGGGTAAGGATGACCCAAGTTTAAGTAGCTCTATGGTACACAGACCTAAACCTAATTTCCTTAGGGTTCATCTCATATATTATAATAAACCCGGAAGGTCATCTATTAGAAGAAAGGCTACCATAAGTAAGAGTATTAAGGTAGATGTAAACATACAAATTAAAGCCTAAATGAATAAATGACTTCCAGAAACAAGGACAAACCATGTTCTCTCTTCTCAAGATACTTTATACCACCAGAAACCACATCACTCTCAGGACAATCTAATCTTAAAAAGTTTCCTTAAATATGTAACATCTTTCCCAGAAAAACTCACCCCAGAAAAAGCTCCATATGACTGTGAAAAGTAAAGATGAGCAGCAGGGCCAGATCTACTACGAAGTTCCTTTATTTCCTCTTGGGACTCATGTAACATTCCCAGACACTCCATATTCCTGTCTTGTAACTCATGCAGCTGAAAAAAAGGATGGTAATTAGTGTACTTCATTTCATTGTCAAAATGACAACAGGAAAATAAACCCCATTGGAATAAGTATTAATTTTATCCAGAGGGCTAGATAACCTCATGAAACAATTTCAATACAAAGACTCCAAAACAAACTAAGCAAGGAGAGTGTATACATATATATTTCAAGTCACCAGAATTAGGGATGTCTTGGCCAGAATTATACATAAATATGATTTCTGAAAAATCTGAAATGTAGCTGAAGTAACCATAATTATTGTCAATTCAATATTTAATGCTTCAAACCCTTAAAAAAATTTATAGAGGAAGAATAATAGCTATGGTCAACTTAGGTTTAGTATAATGTTAGCTATGCATATTTTTAAATGTCACTCTGAAGTCTGTAAATGACAAGATCAAGCCTACAAAGTATTGTATATGATGCCATATTTTTAAATGTCACTCTGAAGTCTGTAAATGACAAGATCAAGCCTACAAAGTATTGTATATGATGCCAGGGTGGTCAATTATCCTAAACAAGTAGTTTCTTCTCCCTTATTTCAGAATCTTCTTTATAGTTAGATACATAAGCATGGTAAAAGAGTACACGATTTTCAGAGTATTTCTTGAAGTGTGGTGTGTGGACTGGATCATGTAGATTCTAGACCCTTATTCTAAACCTACTCAATTGGAAACTTTTGGGGCTGCTGCCTGGGAGTCTCTATTTAGGACTCATTCTGCCAGGTGATTCTTAACGTATGCCAGGGAACCACCAAATTGTATCTAATACATAGAATTTTTATTTGGATTGAAAGCAAAAGATTTTTGGTGTTTCTTCTGACATATTTGCAAAAACACTTATTAGAAATTATTTTAAAAACTGTTAGGTTAAGGTAAACTGGTAAAAGGGTCACATATTCCTACAGAATCTTACATCTGTTAATCAAGAAAGATGTCATGTTATTAGTTTTAGGGACAGAATTTTTAAATTGCTTTACTTCTTAGATCTCATAATTTAATCTCTTGCTATTTAAAATCCAGTAATTACCTTTAATCATTCTTACTCATTAAGATGAAACAAACTCTTCATTCTTCTCCCCACCATATTACACAAGATAAAGGAAGATTTGATTACCTCCATTGTCAGTTGTCTTTGGGCATCTTTGGAAGCTTGTAGGTGAAGTCTCAGTTCCTCCTTCTCAATCACATGCTAACAACATTTTAAAAGAGACAAGTGAAGCCTTTCCATGTAAAGTACAGGCCACTCTCTTTTTTTTAAAGACATCTTTTTTTTTTTTTTTTTTAACATTTATTTATTATTGAGACGGCAAGAGACAGACCATGAGCAGGGGAGGGGCAGAGGGAGAGGGAGACACAGAATCTGAAGTAAGCTCCACACTCTGAGCTGTCAGCACAGAGCCTGACGTGGGGCTCGAACTCACGAACCGCGAGATCACAACCTGAGATGACGTCGGACGCTTAACCGTCTGAGCTACCCAGGCGCCCCTTTTAAAGACATCTTAAGAGTGTCTGTCAGGGGTATGGTCTAGAGACCTATAAAAAGCTAACCCTTCAAAAGCCAAATGAGAGCAATAAAATGGGCAGAATACAAAATCTATTAAGGTATTCAGAGGACAATGATCATTTGTCAATAATTCACATCACAACTTTCTAAGGAAAATCTAACCCCACCTGGCCACGAGAAATAGTAAGTTGAAAGTAGTTATTCATATTTCACGACACAGAAAGACTAGAACAGTAATCAGACTAAAGCACTGTAAAGGGGTAGGGAGTGTGTTTATTTTTCTTAATGTATCTAGCACTTAGCAGAGTGCACGGTATGAGGCCAATGCTTAACAAACATCTGTTGAATGAATGAATGAACCTACTTCTTTAACTTTATGCTGAAGATCGACAATTTGAGACAAGAGAGAGGAGATCTCTTCTTGGTACCGAATCAGTTCATCACTCTTCCCAGATAATTCTTCAGTCATTCTGGACATTTGAGCATTTGTTTCACCTGGGAAACAAAACAAAAACTTAAAAATTAATATAAATGTAGGGTAGGTGTTGGCAAACTATGGCTTGTAGGCTAAATCCTACTTTGTAACAAACACTGGACAATATTATGAATGGATTTTTCTTTAACATTAATTTAAAAAATAAACCCAGATAACCAAGTAGAGGAAAATAAAGGTCCTTCTGAAATAGGCTAATACTGAGACCTGAATAGGAGGCAATGAAGCTAAAAGAGGTGACTTGTAAAGGCAAGCAAGCTAAAAGTTTTGCCTCAATCTTTTTCTTTATGAGGGACAAGAAGGCTGAAAAGAGATAGGTGAATTATATATGTTTGCAAGTACCAAAGCATAATCTCATTTATGTCTTTCAGAACTCTTCAGGGACATCAATAAAATCTCATAAACAAAATTAAACTTAACAAATTTAACAAAGGAACATTCCAAATGCAACAGTCACAATCTGTTAAAGCTATGGAGATGTTTCTGTACAAGGGAGACTTTCTGCGATACCTAGCAAACTGCGTAAAGCCTCTGAAAATCCTTCTAGCCTAGCATTCTGACAGGCACATGAAATAGAACCTTTAGAATTCCATGCAGGAAGGAAATTTTGCATATAAACATTCTGACATCAAACTCAAGTGGCAAAACTATTTCTCAGTGTTATATACAACTATTTTAAAATTGACAGAAGCTCTATAACAGTTCAAAGGATACTATAAGGAGGCAGGAGATTGGGATCTAAGCTCTTGGGAAAGTCATTTCCTTTTTGTTTTTTAAAGTATAAAATGTGAATAATGGAAGTGCTGATGGAGAAGATTCAACTGAAATTCTTTGTGGTTCTCAAAAATTCTGTTACTCTAAGGTATTACATTCTGACACCAACAGCCCAGATGAATTGGTATCATGTATCATATCTTCTCTTTCAACATAAAATGTTATAGATTTACAGAGAAATTATGTATCTTTCTCTAGTAAAGCCTACCTTTTTCTGATTTATTTTTAAAAATTATTTTAATTAATAATACATCAAACCAAAATATGTTCCTTCATAGACACATAGTTGGCACTTGATGAATACTCATTGAAGGTAAAGTTTTAGGCCATCATTTAAGCCCTGGCTCTCCCACTTACAAGTTTTCTAACTTTGGCAAATCATATTCTTTATAGGACTATTTCCCCATTGACAAAATAAAAGCTTTGGCTATTTTCACTCTACCATGCTATAACTGATAGAAATATAGGCCTTTCTTTAACAGTGATGGCAATGTGAAATAAAACTATTTCTTAAAAGTACATATGGTATTTTGCTTAGAGTTGTGGGCTCAACATGATATTCCAAGACTGTCAGTAATTATTTAAAATTGTTTCTTGAGATGCCTCTACTGAAATCATTGATTTAACTTCTGAGTTGGTGAAATGCCATCAAAGAATTGCCCAAAAACTATGAAAGAAAACGCATTAATACATACGAAGTTCTTTAACACAGTCATTGACAAGTTGTTGTTCCTTCTCTTCATAGGTAATAGTTTCTGTCTTTATGTGACAAGCCTTCAAGAAAGAAAAAAATCAGTGTGTGATAATATCTTCCAATACTTTACAGTATTAACTTAAGAAACCTTTAATTCTCATCTGAATAAAAGTTCACCAGCTGAAAAGGAAAAATAAAACCCAAAAAGCTTTATCTAAAATAAAGATATGGGGGGGGGGCACCTGGGTGGCTCAGTCAGTTAAGTGTCAGACTCTTGATTTCGGCTCAGGTCATGATCTCACAATCGTGAGACTGAGCCCCGTGTTGGGGTCTGCACTGAGAATGGAGCCTGCTTGAGATTCTCTCTCTCTCTCTCTCTCTCTCTCTCTCTCTCTCTCTGTCTCTCTTCCTTACTGTCCCTTCCCCACTCATGTGTGCTCTCTCTTCCTCTCTCTAAAATAAAAAAATAAAAATAAAGATATGGGACAGGATATGACAAACATCTCCCCCTCATTCCTCTCAGGATCTTTGCACATGCCTACTCATTCTCTCTGATGCCTCCCCTCCACCATACTTTTCTGCTTGGCTAATCCCTAGTTTCAGCTAAAATGTCATTTAAGTAGGACTTCGATTCTCCCCCATTACACAAGTTCAGGAAACCCTGTAATCTTCCAACATAGTTCTTATCACAGTTATAATTATTTAGTTATTTGTGTAAACTACCTAACATATATTCTGTGCTGTGGCTTTCTCTATTTCATCTATCAGCTTGCTATTATCCAGCTGTCAATGAATGGGATCTAAGTGACAATGAAAGGCAAATACACACGCCTTTGCTATCACTTCCTAATTGGAATGTCAATAACAAATCCTTAGTTATGCCATATTTTACCTCAATACATGGACCTAAATCTTACAGCCTTTAAGGTACAGGAAAGTGGGAATTCGGGTGAATGTACCTTGGATCGAAGAACCATATTCTCCTCTTCCAGTTCCTTGAGTTTTTCTTGTAGCATGTCCAACTGCAACAAACCTTGAGATAAGCTAAAGGACTCATTGAGCCGAAGAGGTGTAGAACAGCTGGAATCAGTTTCACTCTCTTCAGAGGCAATAGAGACAATTCGAAGTAATTCATCTTTCTTGGACAGCTCATGCTGCAGTTGATTAACCTGCACATCAAAAGGCTTGATTTACAAGATGTTCTTTATTTTGCATTATTTACATGTAATATAGCTTTTAATTCATGGAGCAATTGTTTCTCACCATAAAATAAAATTATAAAATCAGCTGCTAGATTTTATTGACTAAGGTAACAAGCGCTAAAAAGAGAATAACGAACCTCAGATACTTCCTAAGATATAATGTTAGAGCATTAACTCCACAAAGACAGCTTTTTCTGTACTAGGTGAAAAGCCAATTCTTATATTCTATATAAATAGGAATGTAGGAGGAAATTTTCACATAAGATAATGATATATTCACAGTTAAAAACAAAACTGAAGAGGCTTTCAAGTGTCAGAATAGACCCCTCCTTCAAATTCTCATCCTAAAGACTTACACTTTAAAGCTTTTAAGTATAAATCTGCGTGACTTCTAGAAATAGTTCTAGAAACTATTTTTAACACAAAGGCTCAAATGTTATTAAACATAATGGCATTTATAAAATATTAATGAAACCAGATAGTAACAAATTAAAGGAAATTTGAAAAGTAACCATTCAAGCTAATAATAAATTGGTTCTCACTAAAAAATATTTACTGCATGAAATAAATATATTTTCAAAATTTCCTTTTCTTCTTGTTTGGGTTTCTGAATAAAGATGCTTCATTTGGGTATCTATTATTTAGGGTTATTTTTTCAAAATAAATTTAAGATAAGATCACACAGAAAGTCTACACAAAGGGATGAGGAAAAAGTGTTAGAATCTTAGCAGGGTGACACATGTATGATAGGTACTGAACACAGTACCTACCATATTTTTTTTATACTGACTAAGGCAGAGTCACTTGAGCACTTCTCTGTACAATAACATTTAATTTCTCTACTGGTTAGTTCAATGGCTGACAACAAAGTTAACATATACTGGTGTTATTTATCTACCTATTGTTATCACTTCAGGGACACCCAGAAAAATAAACTTTTCTATTGTCCAGTAACTAATTATTTCATGCTATAAATACTTGATCAAAGACTTACTTGATCAAAGGCTTGTCCCAGTTGCTCCTCCAGAGCTTCATTCTGCTCAGACAAGACATGGTTCCGTTTTAAGAGAGCTTGTCCAATTCGAGCAGCTAGTTCCAGATCACGATCCCTCTGTTAAAATACCAATACATCTTTTGAGTACAAAAAAAATTTAAATGGCAGTTTAGAAATTCTGCAATTTTGTTCACTCACAAGGAATGTCCCAGAAAGCATCAAGATTCATTTTAATGTCCAGATACCACAAATAAACACAGGGCTTGACACACATATAGTGTTTAATACACACTGGTCAAATGGATGACGGCCATAGTAATAAATGCAAGAGGGCATTTTTCTTCTTGATATCAAGTGAGATTTATTTTATTTTTTAGAGAGAGCAAGCAGGGGAGAGGGGAAGAGGGAGAGAGAGAATCCCAAGCAGATTCCACACCCAGTAGGGAGCCCGATGTGGGGTTTGATCCCACGACCCTGGGATCATGACCTGAACTGAAATCAAGAGTTAGATGCTCAACTGACTGAACCCCCCAGGCACCCCTAAATCAAGTGAGATTTACTGATCACCCTATTAATTACTCAAGAAACGCAACCTTTAAATTTATAATTTTGGGGAATTAAAAAATCAACAGTCTTTAGAAAATGAGGATAGGGCCTGGCACACAGTGAAAGCCCAACAAATATTTGTTGAGCATTTGTCTATTAAACATGGTAATGATACAGTACATATGTTGAAAAAAGTTCCAATTATGGGAAAGCTTCTATGCATTCAGAGCCAGAGGCTTAGAAGAAAGCATAATCAAGAGCCCTACTGTCAACTGTTGCAAGAATGATAATGTGAGATAAAAGAGGGGATAGCAGACTAGAAATTTTGAGGTTACAGGTTCTGCTAAAACATAAAGAAGGGAGTCTAAAGAAGTTGGTGGTAATGATGCAGGGAGGCCTATAGAATAGCCAAGCAAACCAAGAGTTACTTGTCCTAAGCAAGGGTATAGGAATCCCATCTATGTGTTGGTGGTGAGGACTGTATCCTGTAGGATGAAAACTGTCAATATACATCTAGCTACCTTATATACGAGCATGGGTTCCACTTACATTAATCACTGTATACAGATAGAATTAAGCCTCTATCCTTTTGCTCTATAATACATGAAAAGAGGTAGATGAATTATCTCCAAATTTTCAAGGCCCAATGTATCTCATTTTCAATATAGGCTAAATGGCATACACAAAATCATTCTAGGGAGCTGGGGGGGGGGAGAGGGGAGAAGGGTACTTTAAAGAGAAAGACAGTTTCAAGACCAACTGAAGTTGCAGTATAAGGAGATACCTCTAAGAACACCATTTGGAAGAGATACACTATATATTAAAAATGTCATGGACAAAGTGAGCTCAAATAATAGTCCAAACTGAAAGTAAAAAAGGGAAGATGATGCAAACTGCTGGTATTGATTTGCAATGGAGCTGCTTCTTGAATGGGCTGCTCTGCTCCAGGGTAACAACAGGAATTTATTAAAATAACAAAAAACAAAAAACAAACAAAAAAACCAAAACACCATCAACTTTTTTTTTTTTTTTGATAGCTTTTCTAGAATAAGAAAGCCAGCATCATTATAATAGCAAGAACAAAAATTAAACCCTCTGCAACATCATAACAATAAACTTTAGGAACCATTCTACTTTGGAATGCCAGCTGTTCCATCTGTAACAACCTTATACAAAACAACCCAGAACAAAGACATCCTCCTTTTTCATTTGATGTGCAAACTTGATAGATGTTAAATGATCTTCAAGTTTTAGCTTTTTGTACTGGAGAAAGAAAAGATATATTCTTACCTCTGCCAGGAGGTGTGTAACCATGTCGATGTCATTGTAAGTTTTGGTCATCTGCTCCACCCTGTCTGTGCCTAGAACTGAGACAGTTTAAAACAACTGTTTATAGGATTTAGAAACAACAGAGAATTTTAAATATTCATAATAGTTGAAAGATCACAACGACCACCACCACCACACCAGGCCTTTACAAAAGTGCCATTCAGGAGATTAAAAATATATGTGAAAATAGAAAATAGACACTCAGAAAACAGACCAATTATTACAAACAAAATATATATCATACAATGAATTAAAAAAGTATCAAATGATCATCAGGCAACCACTTCCTATCTCTTCCTCCCTCAATAAGATTAGAACTTTGGTCCATTCACATTAGGGACTGTGGCCCTGAAGAATGGATTAAATCACCAATTATTTTATACCCTAATCTAAATTAAAGTTCCTGAGGGGTGACTTAGTGAGGGGTTATGCTATTACAAATGAATTTAATTAGAATTCTGATGTGATTATCTTCAATATCTATGATCATCTATCATGTGAGCTAAAATCAATAAACAAGGAATAGGACTTGTAGGACTTTTTATAGTTCTGTTATGAGGCATAATCCTTTTTAGTTTAATTAATGATAATCTCGATCATATCTAGGCCTTTGCTATAAGATAAACTGTATAATACACTATTACTTGCATAATTTAAGTCCAGTAATTCTGCATTAAATTCAGGAACTGTCGATACATTGCATATTATAGCTCCAAAGAGAATGACAAATATGACCCCAATGATTCCACAGTCACAATAAGCAATACCTTTAAAAAAAACTATTTTTTTAAATGTATATTTTATTCTTGAGAGAGACAGAGCACAAGCAGGAGAGGGGCAAAGAGAAAGGGAGACACAGAATCTGGAGCAGGCTTCAGGCTCTGAGCTGTCAGCACAGAGCCCAATGTGAGGCTCGAACCCACAAACTGTGAGATCGTGACCTGAGCCGAAGTCGGATGGTTAACTGAGCCACCCAGGCACCCCAATAAGCGATACTTTTTTAAGCTAATGATGCTTAATAATAATAAAAAGAGATCTTATAATAAAAGAGAGATCTTCTCATTCTGGAGTGCATTACATGAAACAGATCTGTGTTTGATTTAGACTGATTTTACAATTAGTTTGCCTTGAAGTGTGAAAAAATAAGAGGCTTTAAAGAAGAAGTGCTGAATTTATGGATCTGAGTGAACTTGAATAAGTCACTTAACTCTTCCAAAATTCATATTCTGTATTTATAATATAGAGGTAATAACACTCATCTCACAAGGTCACTAGGAGAATGAAATACGATAATGTAATGAGCAGTATTAAAATACTATTAAGTGTTATACTACTGTTTACAGTTACTGCTCTTAAACACATCTGGTATGTGTGAAATAGCCTTGATTTAAAATTTTCTGTAAATAATGCACTGTATTGGCAGCAGATACTATGATTTAAGTCACTTGTAGTTCCTTAGTCCATCTTAACCTTGAGGTTGCCCAAAAGACACCATTAGACATGTTTTACTTTTATTTTAGCTTTTTATTTTTCTTCCTGGCAAAACTGCTTAAAATGAATCTGAGAACTACCTAGAGCTTAATTATTAATGACAGTTTTATTCTTAGGTAAAAGTAAAACAAAGTGCTAGATTGATAGTGATATGAGATAGAAAACTAAAAAGATCTGGATAGAAACATTTTCACCCCACAAGGATTTATATTTACAAGCAGAAAAACTGGCTCTGTAATTTAACCACTGGATACGGGAACAGGCCCACGGAATCTTCATAATTTACTTACAGTGTGAGGTCTCCTCTACTTCTGGCCTCAATAATAAGCTAAGGGAAAAAAATCAAACCATATCTATGCTCTAAATTATTAACAGAAAACTAGCCAATGATTTCAAACCCAAATGTAATCCAGGGTGATAGGTCTATCTCTAGACTCTAATTTAATTGATTTAGAGGAGCCCCACAGCACACACAGTAAGTAAAAGGTGTTCTGATGTGGAGTTAGCAATAAAAACTACCAATTCAGGAGTAACACTCCAAGCAAGAACTAGGAATCCTAGAGACTCAGTTAAAAAAGTTTTTATAAAACTAATTTAAACAATATATGACATAGTTTATGTTATATGATTGACCAGAGTTGAAGATAAAGTGGTAATTTTATTCTGAAGTAAAACCAGTAAGTTAAGGATGTAATAAAGAGCTATGAGCTACAAGTCACACATGAAGAACAGGAAGAGAAAACGAAGGACACATAATACAGAAAAGAAATGTATAGAATAAAACATATTTTACTGAGGAGAAACTAATAATAGTGAGGATAATAATGGGGTGATAACAACTCCCATCTCACAAGGTCATAAGAAAAAAATTGGGTCTGCTCATTCTCAGTAATGGGCTCTGCACCATGCTGCTGTTTCTACCACAGTCCTACCAAGATCAGAAGGCCTTTATCTGATGAAATACTGAGTATCCATCTGTGAATGCAAGTTACAAAACAACACAGATCCCAATTTTGTTTTTAAATCGTGAGCATATCTTATACACATTGATATAGAAGACAGGCTGGAAGGATACACATTAGTGGTTATCTCTGGGTAGGGATTATGGTTGATCTCTTGTTTTCTTTCTTTTGCTAATTTTCCAAGAAGATAAATGTTATCTTTGCAATAAAAAAATAGCAGCTCTTATTCAGAGGTTTCAAAAAGCAAAAATGAATTTTCAAATGCCTAAATATTTATTATGGCGATGAAGTTAGATAATACAACCAGGATTCTACAATTTTTGTTTTATTTTTATTTTTTTGGATTTTTAAAAAGTTTTTATTTATTCATTTTTGAGAGAGAGAGAGAGTGAGCGCGCAAGCAGGGGAGGGGCAGAGACAGAGGGAGACAGAGGATCCGAAGTGGGCTCTGCACCGCTGCACAGACAGCAGAGAGCCAGATGCAGGACTCAAACTCACGAACCATGAGATCATGACATGAACCAAAGGCAGACGCTTAGCTGACTGAGCCACCCAGGCGCCCCACCAATTTTTGTTTTATGTGAAACAGTCTATATACACTACCGAGTCCCAAAGGCTGGGCCACCTCAATTACACAGAGCAGCTCAACTGATGTCAGTCACAAAGCATACAGAAACACAATGAATTCCTCTCTGCGGCCTTATCAGTTTTGTCTTGTCTTCTTTAACACAGTACTCCTGGTAGCTATGCCACTTGGGAAGATTCCAAAAGTAGGGCAAAGCTCTTAAGTTTACTCTTGGCATTTAGGCAATGCAACTAAATGTTTCCAAAGTGATAGACTAAATCTTCACTGCAATTCTTCGACTGAAAATGCAGAGCCAAGATGACTGATTTTATTATAATCAATCCTATTAAATCTTATTTTCCCTTCAGTTCTCAGCTGTTAAAATAAAAATATTATGTGGTACAAAAATTAGCAATGTTCCTTTTTTCCAGACATGAAATTCCTAACTCTCTCTAAAAAAAATTATACATTAGTGGGGATGATAAACGTTTTTAATGAACAGTCTTGCAACTTGGTTTTATAAAAGTTAATTAACATTCAACATTTTTGGTATAATATTTGGAGAATTTAACATTCCTGAAAAAAATACTGGAGGGGGAATATACATAAGTCCTTTACCAATCCTTACTTTAAGTTCTAATTCTGCATAATTTCACATCAACCACCCAATCTCACATTTTTCAGGATGAGAAGGGCCAATGTTAATCTATTTCGATATCTCTGTAATTTATATGAGATGGTGCTTGATATTTCTGTCAATGTTCCTTTTCAAGGTCTAAAGTTTTTACCACAATTACTGAAATTCAAAAAGACTCCTAGGGGTCCCTTGGTGGCTCAGTCAGTTGAGCATCCGACTCTTGATTTCGGCTCAGGTCATGATCCGAGTGTTGTGGGATTGAGCCCTGCATTAGGCTCCGTGCTGAACGTAGAGCCTGCTTGGGATTCTCTCTCTCTGTCCCTCTACCCTTTTCCTCTGTTCATGTTCTCTCTCTCCCATAACTAACTAACTAACTAACTAACTAACTAGACTTCTAATCTCTCCAACCCTCTCACAGCAAAAACCCTAAAACAAAACAACAAAAAGCAAAAATGAAATACACACCTCCCACATGGCATAGTAAAAGCTGCAGAGCTCCTGATAAGTACAGACAGGTCTTACAGTTTTAACCCCAAATAAACAACTGCTGCTCTTGGTGTATACTACAGATAATATTTCTGCAATACAAAAAACTGCCTTCAAAAGAACTGAGGACAAAAAGAAGGCATCTGATGATATGTACCACCTACGACAGCCTTTCTCAACAGGGTTCCAGGTGAGAATTAAGCCCTACTGATAATGATTTGAGTGAGACAATTTTCTCAATTCTTCCATGGATAATACTCGATGTCTTGAGGCATATGAGTTAATTATTTTGTGGAACTGGTTGAGAGTAAATATAAATCTGCTAACTTCCATTATCTGACTTATGGTTAATGCTTCCTGAACATTATCAGTTATATTTCATTTCCTGACAGTATAGTCATTTTTTTTTAAGTTCTGTACTTTATTTTTTTTTAAGTTTTATTTATTTAAGTAATCTCTACAGCCCAAATGGGGCTCGAACTCATGACCCTGAGATCAAGAGTCTCATGCTCCTCCAACTGAGCTAGCTAGGCGCCCCAGATTAATAATTTTTGAGGGCAGACCTTGAGGAAAAGTATAACTTGCCAGCCAGAAGTAATTATTTCTACAACCTTCTTTCTCTACAAAATTGTACAACCTCCCTAATTCCTTAAATCCTCCAATTAACATCACTGTGAAATGGCCACATAGCTTTGGTTGACAATGCTTTATACTGGTGGCTCTCAAATCTGCGTGTGCATCAGCACTACCAGGACTTTTAAAACACAGACTGCCATGCCCAGTCCTAGAATTTCTGGTTCTGTAGATATGGGGTAGGAGCCCAAGAATTTGCATTTCTAACAAGTTCCCAAGTGATGTTGATCTCTTAAATAAAACTTATAAAGCTAATCATTTCCGCCAACCCTTTTTCTTACACATTAGAAAGTGGTACAGATGATCCCTTATTCCCAAATAAAAAATACTCTGAAAGGCAGATCAGGTTTCTATTTTTAGCCTTAACATGAACAAATGGTACTTTCTGTTATGATGTGCTCTGACTTCACTGCTTGCTCCACAGCTCACTCTGGGTCTCTCTCTTAATAAAGTTAAGAAAATCCTGAAATGACCTGTTCTGCATGCAAAATATTCTGTATCTTAAACTTTATATATGGCAGGGAGTAGGATGGAATCATTTCTTGGACCCACACATTGCTCCCAAGTGTTCTATTTTAAAAGTAAACAATCTCTTCCTGGTTTGGTGGGGGCTTCAGAGAACAACCAGTATCCTTTCATCCACGTGAGGTAGGCTCACAACCCCAAATCCTGCCCATGTTTCCCTCTGAATTTATTTTTCTTCTCACAGCTCTTTCAATTTCTTTGTGTTACGGAAGTTTCTCTGCCTGGGCCACCTCTTTTTTATTAGTTGTTAAAATTCATTTTAATGAACACAAGTATCTACTGGCATGTGAGGGAAGTATGGATTAGAAGGGGCTGGAGTAGCACCAAGGAGCTAAACCCTAGAATGGCCTGTCAGGGTACATAACAATTATTCAGAGCCATGGATCTTGATATCTTAAAGGGACAGAAAACTGCTAGAAAGGGTCAGAGAATGTTTTATATCTTGCTTTTTAAAACATTGGTCAATTTGCTAAATGAAGTAAATCACTTATCTTTTATATTCATAACATACAAATTCATAATGAAGTTTATTTATATTTGAACGAACTATTAACCCAAAGAATTGATACTTTTAAAATAACAGTGAAATTACAGTACAGAGATAAAGTATTAGTGGACCAATTATAATCATAGCTTATTTGCTTCATGACCTTAAGTATATCATATAGTCCAATTTTCAAATTGCTGAAGTGAAAATAGTACATTTAGAATAAGGGAATCTGTACCATCCTATTAATCTCGAGTTTTAAGCTGCTCCCTTGAATACTATGGTTTGCTTTGTATAAAGTCCTGAAAACCCAAGTATTTTAGAATTTGATTATCATTTATTTTCCAAAATTTATTTTTATTTAACATTCTCTCTAAAAGTAACTCCGTTAAATCGTGATTTAAGACAGCTTTCTAGCTACAGTTCCATCCTCTTGTGGCATATATGACAAAGAAAAAGTAAACAAAGGGGCACTTTCTGTGCCACTTTATCAAAATAGTGACAAAAACTAAATTTATCCTGATGAAATTCCAGTTTGAAATTTTCTCACAAATCTAAAAATGTATGGAACAAAGAGAAATGGAAATAAAAAATAAGTACTTTTCAGAAATTCGCAAACAACTTCTCAAACTTGAAAGTTAAGAAAACCTTAAGAACTTTAATAGTCAGCTACTTATAAGAATTGTTGAGGAAGAAATAGTTTTGAGTTTCTTGATATTCCATTTCAAGTTTAAACAATGTTTATAATTTTTTTCCTGAGTGGTACGTAACCTGGTTCTAGGAAAACTACTAAAAGCAAGTTAATGATTACTATAAAAATGATTACTAAAAAAATTATTATGAAAAATGAGCATTTCACAACAATCATTAAAAACACTGAAGCACTCACTGGGAAAATGTGTAGGAACTGATGCAATGTCATATGTAACTCAAATGAAAACAATTTTATCAATTTATATCAATATAATTTATCAATTATATCAATGTTGAACTTATACACTTTTCTTATATATCCAACAGCTACTATGCATATATTTTTATAGTGAATGAATAAAAAAAAGTCAGCTCAACCTGAAAGCAGATGTTTGGAATGAAGTCAAAAGCAAAAAGGTCTTCATACTTTAATTATTAAAACTACTTATGTATCCAAAAACTATGCTTCTTAATGACTGACACAGTTTCTATGACTGTGTTTAACAGGAAATATAAAGTCAAAAAGCTGATGGCTCAGTATATCAAACTACTGATATAATAAATGCTTTGAGATATAAAGGAATTTTAAAATTTTAAATTAAAATTTCAACTACTTTTTTTAAGTTCCTTTTTCTACTCAGTCTGAGAACAGTATCAAATAAAAGAAAGAAGAAATGGAAATATCTGAGTATGCTTGCAACCACAGACACTCAGAGTTGTAAAGAATGACAAACCTACATTCAGACATAACACAGAATCATCTCTTTGTGTTGTTAAATCAGTTTGAGTTCAAGTAGGTACACAATGAACAATGGCTAGGAATGCTTTTAAATGCTTTTTAAATGCTTTTAAATGACTTTTTAAATGCTTTTAAATGACTTTTAAAACTTTTTAAAAGTCAACACCAAGATACTTATCATCTTTATTTCAATGGACAAAGTCTAAAAGGCTAAAAAATACTCACTCATATAATGGAAAGTCTCTTCAGCAAGGACTGGAGAGAGGGCATCAGATGCATGCTGCTGCTGGTGTGGGGACCGAGTCCAGTCTTCATTTTCATATAGAAATAGAGAGTCCACTCTTAGCTTATACTGGGGTAGCTGTTCTTCTAGCAGACTTACCAGCTCAACTTCAGGGAGATCCTCATTGGAGCAGACATCTAAAGAGGAGATTCCATGTAAATGAATCCAAAATATTCCAATTTACTAGTTATAGAGAAAATATCAGTGAAATTAGTTTCCAAAAGTAGGATAACCACAGAAACACTAGTCGGGATAATTTCTCCAATGATTTTTACTAATATATGCTGGTACTATATAGTTGGTCATTCTCTAGCTTTTTTTAATATGAAAACTTCTATAGCAAAAATAATACCATGAATTTTAATTATAGTCTATTTAAAAATATACTGCCTGGGTTGCTGGAGGGGAGCTGGGTAGGGGGATGGGCATTAGTGAGGGTACTTGTAATGAGCACTGAGTGTTACATGTAAGTGATGAATCACTGGGTTCTACTCCTGAAACCTCTACTACATTGTATGTTAACTAACTTAAATTTAAATAGATCAATTAAAAAAAAACCCAGACAGTTCAAGAAAGATACATATATATATATATTGCTTGGTGAATATAACTATGTTTTTAAAATTTTAAATGAGTTTGGACACATTTCATATTTCCTCCTTATCATTCTATTTAGTGTTGCTTAAAAGAGATCTGACCTCAAATAAATTATATACTTGGGAGAAAAAGGCAACACAAAACAACCACCAGAAAATAGCTAGTTCAAAAGGAATAAAATGACATGTTCTTTAATAACAGAATTTAAACTCTGTGGGAGTATTCTTTAAACTTTAGAAAAACTATATTTCAGTATATTCTCACAGCAGTTAGACATAAAAAATAAACATTTATTGGCTAAATGTTAACCAGTAATATTAACATTTCAGCAGTGTTCTAGCACTAGTACTGGAATAAGTACTTTACCATTTTTATTTTAAAGATGTACTACATTTGAAGTCCTGAATACCTTTCACATCACTACTCTCTCACCCACACACCTCTAGCTACTTCCTGCATATACATCTCTGAACACACTTGGCTTCTCTGCCTTTATTCTGTGTTTGCTCCTGGCTTCCTGTTCCAAATACGGCCCATCATTTAACACTTGCCAAATTTAGCAGTTTACCAAAAAAGTAAACTCATCCCTTTTAACATGCTTAAAATAGAGAAAACACAGGATGTCATATCAACCCTCACACTTTATAAAGAGATCTGATATTTCCTTTGTGGGTAGTATAAAGAAACATATTCTAACTCTGGCAAAAAACAACAAAGTTCGTTTTAAGAAAACATCTTAAAAGAGTAAATTTCTACAACTTGACCTTAACAATAACAGTTTAATAAATCAAATATGAGGAAGTTAACAATATCACATACCCCATTCACATACCCCTCTTTACCCAGGACAAGCAGTGACTTCATAATCACAAAGATGAGATATATTATCACATAGATGAGGTACATTTAACTTTAAATATGGTTCTAAAGAAGCTCTCAACCCTTAGCATATCTCTTTAAAAGCCTTAAAAATACAACCAAATTTTATTACTACAAATTCCATGCGATTATCCAATTTTTTCCTGCCATAAATATATCACATACAGATAGTGTAATACTCACAGGAAAAGAAGTTGACTATAAATACATGCAGACCTAAAAACGGCTTGTAGGCAATTCAGGGGTATAATGGAAATGAAGAACAAAATTTAGCATTCATTAATAGAGCCATTATTTCCTAGAAATTGTCTTTTAATATGTACTAATGAAATTCTAATGAATTATTTATGAATTCTAATTATTATTGAATTCTAATGAAAATTTAAGGTTACCAATTCCCTACTTGCAAGAGGTAATTTTAAAAATGAGTACACATGGGTCACCTGGGTGGCTCAGTCAGTTAAGCATCCGACTCGATTTTAGCTCAGGTCAAGATCCCACGGTCATGTGACTGAACCCTGCATGGGGCTCCATGCTGAGCATGGAGCTTAAGATTCTCTTTCTCTCTGTGTCCCTCTCCCCTCCCCTCTAAAATAAAATGAGTATACAATCAAGGTTTAGTAGGCTAAATATCCTTGACTAGCTCCCCCTATTTGCTTCTGTGTTTCTAATAATGTGCTATTTACTACTCTCCTGCTTATCCTCTTTTCTTTTTCTGATTTAACATACAGTGTTAGTCTTGGCTTCAGGAGTAGATTCCAGTGATTCATCACATATAACACCCGAGCTCATCCCAATAAGTGCCCTCCTTAATGCCCATCATCCATTTTCCCTACCCTCATAAACCCTCAGTTTGTTTGCTGTATTTAAGAGTCTCTTAAGGTTTGCCTCCCTCTCAGTTTTTATTTTCTTTTTCCTACCCTTCCCCTATGATCATCTGTTAAGTTTCTCAAATTCCACATATGAGTGAAATCATGTGATATCTTTCTCTGATTATCCAGTCTTAACAATTCCCTTGCTAACATTTTATCTTTCAAATGTCCCTTCCATATGCCCAATTTTTTGTAGCCACATTGTGCTATTGTCCATATCAAGGACTCCTCTTGTTCCTCTTGAAGAGCCTCAAAACTGGTTTGCTCGCATACACTCAAATTTTCATCTACATCTTCATATCTACATTGTGTCACTCTCCTACACAAGGCGAAAAGAGGTCAGAATTTCATCTAGCCATTGTAGAAAACCCTTATGAACAGGTGGGATAATCAGTAAAGATCTTAGGCCATACCTACTGGTAGTAGGATTAAATTAATGCTAGAACAAAGCATATTACAGTATGATCTAAAGTGTGATCTAGAGACCCACATAACAAAGATTAAAAACAAGCCTCAACAAACCACAAGAGACTCTTAAATACAGAGAACAAATTAAGGGTGGATGGGGGGGTGGGGGAGAGGGAAAATGGGTGATGGGCATGGTGGAGGGCACTTGTTGGGATGAGCACTGGGTGTTGTATGTAAGTGATTTGACAATAAATTATATTCATAAAAAAAAAAAAAAAAGGCCAGGTCTCAAAAGGATCAACTTTATCAGCATGTAACTTTAAGGACATGCCAGAACAAATTTTAACACTCTTCCAAGGAAGACAACAAAATCTAAACACCTAACAATGTAACATTCAAAATATTCAGTATTTGGTCAAAAATTACTAGATATGCAAAGAATAAGCAAACTGTAATCCATTACCAGTTGGAAAATGAATCAATAGAAATAGGCTCAGTAATGACAAAGATGATAAAAATAGTAAACAACAATTTAAAAACAGCAATTATTAATATGCTCAAAGATTTAAATTTTTTTTTAAGGTCTATTCATTTTTCAGAGACAGAGCATGGGCTGGGGAGGGGCAGAAAGAGGGGAGACCTAGAATCCGAAACAGGCTCCAGGCTCTGGCTGTCAGCACAGAGCCTGACGCGGGGCCTGAACTCACGGACGGAGAGATCATGAGCTGAGCTGAAGTCGGACGCTCAACCAACTGAGCCACCCAGGCGCCCCTAATATGCTCAAAGATTTAAAAGGAAAACATAAACCTGATGAAAAGAAACAGAAGTTATATCGATCTTTATAAAACCCGAGTAGAACTAGAGTACAATGTCTAAATTGAAAAACTCACTGGGTAACATTAACAGATTAGACATTCCCCAAATGAAAAGGACAGAGGTAGACTTGAAGGCATAGTAATGGAAACAATCGAAAATGAAGCATTAAGAAAAAAAAAAAAAACTGGGGGGAAAATGAACAGATCATCAGTGATTTGTGTCACAGTATCAAGCAGTCTAACATACATGCAATTGGAGTTACAGAAGAGGGGAGATATCACAATAAAACTGAATAAAAATTTGAAAAAAACTTTGGGTTTGGATGGACTTCAGAATTTTTTGGAGTTTTAGAAAGGTAGTGCTAAGCATCTACTATACGATATATAACATCACCAACTGGTTTTGTAGCAGCACCCCATATTTAAATACATTAATACACATTCAGCAAGCAAATATTCACGCTAAGTGAGATAAATCTAGAAAAAGCTACACAAGTCAAGCTTTGTGGACCAATGAATTTAAGAACCAAAGTCTAGAAAAAACTTTGAGTATTCAGAGTTGTTTTGATTTGGTCTTACAGATAAGGGCTTATGGGCCCATACCCATGTTTGAATAACTTTTATGTCCTGAGAGCTTCTTAAGTGCCTAAATGTTGTCACATGCTTGCAAGGTATATAAATGCAAGCAACTCTTTCCTTGTAGGGATAGGAAGATATGAATAGAAAGGCAAGATGGGAAGAGAGTAAGTATGATGCAGTTCCTTCTGACCAGGGCTCACATGGTACAGAAGAATCCAACACAGATGACACAGAAGACACAAGGCAGATTTTGATAATTCAGTAAGGGCCTAGGAGAAGGAAATATTAATTCAGTGGATCTCTCAGGAGATCAGGCTGGAAAGCGAAGCCAGGGTTCCATCATGGTAGATCTTATATACTAGACTGAGGCATCTGCATTTTATCCTGTAAGGAACAGCACTTCAATATTTATTAAACTGGACTCACCAGTGATACTCTCTGAGTCTCTGTGATTGCTATTCATGAGGTTTTCTTCACCTGTTGGTGATGTAAAAATGGCATTCTGTGATTGACTCATGCAGGATCCTTTCTTGCTTTGGTTGATAAGGACAGCTTTGGTGTGAATCAGAGTAAAGGAAATCCATCAAGCCATTCAAAAATGAAATGGATCTGGTCGCATAGATATTTTCTTTTAAACAGATTTTTTCTGATGAGTCAAATGACATCTGCAGCAATGAGTGCTCTCACGTGATTATCATACTCTGGCGAGTCATGACCTAAAACAAAGAACACATCAAATGACTTTAGAATTCAGCATGCTCTTTAATAACAGTTCAATTACCTGGAATCTGTGTCATTAAAAATGTTTTCCTAGTGATACATACAACATGGATAAACATCAAAATAATTATGCCAGATGAAAGTCAGACAAAAACAAAATATATTGTTTATGATTTCATTAACAGAAAATTCTAAAAATGTGAGCCTATCTATAGCAACAGAAAACAGATCGGTGGCTGCCTGGGGTTGGGGGACAGATTTCCAAGGGCAGGAGAAAAGTTTTGGGGATGATGAATATGTTCATTATTGTGACATTTGGTGTTGGTTTCACAATTATATATACATGCCAAAAGTTATCAAATTATTCACCTGAAATATGTGCAATCTAATAATAAATTATAATAACGTTTAAAAAATTTAATGATACTCAACTGTTTAAAATAATACTAATACTACTACTAATAATAATTATAATTATTTTTGTGAAGTCTATAGCATATGTAGAAGTAAAATGTATTATAGTATTACAGGCCAGGAGGAGAAAAATGAAAATATACTGTTATAAGGCTTTTATATTGTACGTGAAATGGTAAAACATTATTGAAGGTAATCTGTGATAAGTTAAAGCTATATACTATAAACCTGAAAGTAACCAATAAAATAACTCAAGAATTACAGATAATAAACCAACAAAAGAGATGAAGTGGAATAATATAAAATAGTTTCTCAACTCTGGCACTACTGGTATCTGGGGATAATGCTTTGTCATGTGCATTGCAGGATGTTTAGCAGTATGCCAGCAGAATTCTCTCCCCAGACCTTCTCTCAGTTGTAACAACCAAAAATGTCTGCAAACATTGCCAAATGTCCCCTGGTAGGCAAAAACATTCCCAGTTGAGAACCAATAATATAAAATATGCTCAACCTCACTATAACTAAAATAAATTAAAATGTAAACATTTTTCACCCATTAGATAAGCAAACATTAAGTTTTATTATATTCATTGTTGGAGAGGGCATGGAAAAAGCAGCACTCATACTGTTGATAAAAGTGCAAACTGGTACAAACTTTTAGAAAGGCTATTTGGCAATGTATACCAAACTTTTAAGTGCACATACACTACAATTCAACAATTCTACCACTATGAATTTATAATGTGGTTATATTCACAAAGTGTGTCAAGACGTAGGCACAAGAATGCACATGTGGTTATTTTTTTAAAAGCATATGCACACAAATGGAAAGAAAATATCCATAAAGAAATGGTTAAGGGGCACCTGGGTGGCTCAGTAAGTTAAGCATCCAAGTCTTGATTTTGGCTCAGGTCATGATCTCGCGGTTTGTGAGTTCGAGCCCCGCATTGAGCTCTGCACTGACAGCTCAGATCTGGCCTGCTTGAGATTCTCTCTCTCCTTCTGCCCCTCCCCGCTCTCTCTCTGTCTCTCTCAAAAATAAATAAATAAATAAATAAATATTAAAAAAAATTTTTAAGTCCAATAAAAAAGAAGTGGTTTAATAAAGATACATACCAAGGAATGCAATGCATTAAACATATGTGTGTACTTGAAAAAAACAACTGTTATCAGTTAGGGAAACTATTTAATACTGATTATAAGCCTAGCTTTCTATCAAAAGACAGTCTCTACTAAATAGTCTCTACTTAGCAACTTGCAGCTTCTATTTATGGCTAATTCATTCTCATGCATACCATTTACAGGCATTGTAAACAAGAGTCACAACAGGAACAAAATAAAGGCATTAAAAGAAACTGAAAAATGGTCATTGAGGTAGATACAGAAGCGTTCTCAGTAAATGCTAGGCAAAAGAGTTTCAATGATGAAATAGGCAACAGAATTAAACATTACAGAAAAGGCAAAGGGGAAATTTGGTTTAAAAAAAGGGTGCTGAGACCATAGAATCAATGTTAACCTTCTAGAAACCAGTTCAGCCACAAAGTTAGGCCCAGAGCCAGGCTGCTAGGAGTCAGGAAGTGAGGTAGTAAGAATGGAGTTTACTGAGTACAGACCAAGATTTCCAACACCCAGACTTTAAGGTTTACATGGACCAGTAAAATTTGGAAAACTTCTGTGATTATTGGCATAGGGTTGCCTTTTTTTTGAAGAATACATTGTGTAAGGAAAAAAAGACATAATGGAATAAACAACTCCTTCCCAAAAAAGGAGTTATAATTTTTTGTTGACATAATAAAAATTTAATTTTTCTATTTGAATTCAGAAAATTTTAATAAATACAAATTTAAAAATTCTATACTAAAAGGCAACCTACAGAATGGGTGAAGATATTTGCAAAGAACATATCTAATAAAGGATTAGTATCCAAAATATACAAAGAACTTATACAATTCAACACCCAAAATACAAATAATCCAATAAAAAAATGGGCAGAAGACATGAATAGACATTTTTTCAAAGAAGACACACAGATGGCTAACAGACACATGAAAAGATGCTCAACATCACTCATCATCAGGGAAATACAAATCAAAACTACAATGAGATATCACCTCACACTTATCAGAATGGCTAAAATATAAAACACAAAAAACAACACGTGTTGGCGAGGATGTGGAGAAAAATGAACACTTGTGCACCGTTAGTGGGAATGCAAACTGGTGCAGCCAGTATGGAAAACAATATGGATTCTCCTCAAAAAATTAAAATTAGAACTACACTATGATTTAGCAACTACTAGGTATCTACCCAAAGAATACAAAAAGACTAATTCAAATGGATACATGCATCCTGATGTTTACAGCAACATTATTTATAATAGCCAAATTACGGTAACAGCCTGTGTCCATCAACTGATGAATGGATAAAGAAGATGCGGTATGTACACACGTACACACACACACACACACACACACACACACACACACACACTGGAATATTACTCAGCCATAAAAAAGAATGAAATCTTGCCATTTGCAACATGGATGGAACTACAAAGTATTATGCTAAGTGAAATAAGTCAGAGAAAGACAAATACTGTATGGTTTCATTCATATGTGGAATTTAATAAACAAAACAAACAAGCAAAGGAAAAAAGGGAGAGACAAACCAAGAAACAGACTCTTAACTACAGAGAACAAACTGATGGTTACCAGACCGGAGGTGGGTGGGGGGGATGTGTTAAATAGGTAATGGGAGTAAGGAGTACACTAGTGATGAGCATTGGGTGTTTTATGGAAATGCTGAATCCCTATATTATACACCTGAAACTAATATTACACTGTATGTTAACTGGAATATAAATAAAAACTTAATTCCCACCAACAGTGTAAAAGTGTTTCCTTTTCTCCGCATCCTCGCCAACATCTATTGTTTCCAGATTTGTTCATTTTAGCTATTCTGACAGGTGTGAGATGGTACTTCATTGTGGTTTTGATTTGTATTTCCCTGATGATGAGTGATGTTGAGCATCTTTTAATGTGTCTGTTAGCCATCTGGATGTCTTCTTTGGAAAAATGTCTATTCATGTCTTCTGGCCATTTCTTCACTGGATTATTTGTTTTCTGGGTGTTGAGTTTGGATAAGTTCTTTATAGATTTTAGATACTAACCCTTTATCTGATATGTCATTTGCAAATATCCTCTCCCAGTCCATTGGTTGCCTTTTAGTTTTGTTGTTTCCTTCGCTGTGCAGAAGCTTTTTATCTTGATGAGGTCCCAATAGCTCATTTTTTGCTTTTGTTTCCCTTGTCTCCAACAGGTGCAGTCACTCTGGAGAACAGTATGAAGGTTCCCCCAAAAGTTAAAAATATAACTACCTTACGACCCAGCAATTGCACTACTAGGTTATTTATACAAAGGATACAAAAATGATGATTTGAAGGGGCACATGCACCCTAATGTTTATAGCAGTGCTATCCCCAAAGCCAAATTATGTAAAGAGCCCAAATGTCCATTGACTGATGAATGGATAAAGAAAATATGGTTGGGGTACCTGGGTGGCTCAGTCAGTCAAGCCTCTGACTTCAACTCAGGTCATGACTCGTGGTCTGTGAGTCTGAGCCTCGCATCAGGCTCTGTGTTGACAGCTCAGAGCCTGGAGCCTGCTTCAGATTCTGTGTCTCCCTCTCTCTCTCTCTACCCACCCCCTCACTTGTGCTCTCTCTCTCCCTCAAAAACAAGTAAACATTAAAAAATTTTTTAAAGAAGATGTGGTATACATATATAATGGAATATTATTCAGTGATCAAAAAGAATGAAGTCTTGCCACTTGCAATAACATGGATGGAACTGGAGGCAATTATGATAAGTGAAAGAAGTCAGAGAATGACAAATATCAGAAAGATTACTCATATGTGGAATTTAAGAAACACAACAGATGAACACAGGGGAAAGGAAGGACAAATAAGATAAAAACAGAGAGGGAGGCAAACCATAATAGACTCTTAAATATAGAGAATGAACCGAGGGTTGCTGAAGGGGAGGTGGGCAGGGGGATGGGCCGAAGGGGTGAAGGGCATTAAGGAGGACACTTGTTGGGATGAGCACTGGGTGTTACATGAAAGTCATGAATCAATGGGTTCTACTCCTGAAACCAATACTACACTGTATGTTAACTAACTTGACTTAAAAAAATCAAAAACAAAAAAATAAAAAAACTTAAGACAGCAATCTGCAGTGGCCAGTGCAAAATGAAGTAAAATTCAAAAGTATTTCTTTAGGTATTTTGATTTCAATTCCAGCTGTCAAAAATTCATTTTCATATGCAAGATCAGTCTATTGTATGCAATTGAATTCTTCCCCATGTACCTTATTGTCCAAATTGCCATTCCTAAATCAATCACCACAAAGGAAAAGGAATGAAAATTGGATCAAACCAATAAAGATTTGCCCACTCCCATACCCTGAAACTGGGAGGAAGAAGAAAGCAAACTCTGAAATATATGACCATCAGGTATTTGAACAAAATCTTAATTAGGGGTTCTGCCAACAAAGAAGTGGGGGAGGGGATAATGATTCGTCAGTAGGCAAACAAAAACTTTCTTAAGTCTTTATGTTACATATAATCTTTACCAAGGTCTTTTAAATTATAATACTCCAGAGACCCAAATTTATAGATTATTAACCCGGCAATGTATTTTTAAAAATAGAATGGTAATGCAAATATAAGAATAAGCATGCTAGTGTATAATAGGCTATCTAGTGCAGGGTAAGCAAACTATTGCCTGAAAGATGAATCTGGCCTGCCCCTGAGATAAGAATAGTTTTTACATTTTTGGGACGCCTGGGTGGCTCAGTTGATTGGGCGACCGACTTCGGCTCAGGTCATGATCTCACAGTTTGTGAGTTTGAGCCCCATGTCGGGCTCTGTGCTGACAGCTCAGAGCCTGGAGCCTACTTCGGATTCTGTGTCTCCCCCTCTCTCTACCCCTCCCCTGCTCACACTCTGTGTCTGTCTCTCAATAATAAATAAACCTTAAAAAAATTTTTTTTAAAGAATAGTTTTTGCATTTTTAAATAGTTGAAAAAAATCAAAGTTAAAATGATTCAAAATGTGTGACAGTTATATGTAATTCAAATTTCAGTGTCATAAATGAAGTTTTACTGGAACACAGCCACACTCACTTATTGATAAGTGATTGGGCTTTCATGCCTCAGTGGGAGAGCTTAGTAATTGTGACAGAGACCTTATAAGTCACCCTTTACAGAAAAAGTTTGCCAACTCCCAATCTAGTAGTAAAATAATTCAGGTATTAAATAATCATCTGTCTAAATCAATGATTTCCTAGATCAACTTCTTAAACAGGGTTCCACCCTACATTTAGATACTTATAATTAGATCACTACTTCCTGAAGAATTTCAGTAAAGAATAGACTTTTATTTCCTACACTTACAAGTGTATTTAAAGTTATTTCAATATATAAGAAAGCATTTTTTAAAAAGTAGTAAGTTATAAATTTACATGTGAAGAAAGAAGTAGAGAGGAAAGGAAGATAAAAAAGGAAGAAAGAGAGGGAGCAGGAGGGAGATGAAAAAGGAGAGAATAGAAGCCAAGTGCCTCTCATACTGGGCCAAATTGGTTTTTAAACAGAACTATGGTTCTTAAACATATTTTAATCAAAGACCATTGTGAAAATCTAATGATAACCTTGGGACCTTCTGCCTGCCACTCTTACCTACTAGGTGGTTTACTCTTATTATAGCATTCTTACTTTTTCTGTTTTTTATATTTACATGTATCACATAGAAACACAGTCACAAAAAAACTGTGTATAAAGTTCAACTATGGACTCCAGATCTTTGCTCTGGAGGATTGCTTTTTAATTAGTTTTGGAGGTGGTGTTAATTGTTTAGCCTTAACTCTTCTATATAAGAATAAAGAATACCAAGTTGAATACAGAACTAAGTCCATCTTCAGAGTCGTGCAGGAAGAATCTAGACTTCCAGGGCAATCCAGGAACCTGCCTAACCAGAAGACTGTGTACCAGGTCAGAGATGATCTGGAAATGATATGTTCTTTCCGATGACTCTTTAGAGCTAAGTAAATAAACCCTCTGGATGTGCCCTAGTCTAGATCTGAGTGCCTCAGTAGGATTAGTTTGGAGTAGCAATGCTGAGCATAAAACAATGTATGCACCTTGGCATCAGACAAACCTGAATTTTTATCTTATTTACTGGTCTTCTGACCCTGAGCACATTATTCAACAGTTCCTCATTGTCAAGATGGGAGTAATAATTTACTCTTTATAGGGAGGGTCAGGTATGAGAACTACATAAAAAATAGAAATTCCTAGTTTGGTACCTGACATACAGTAGACACTAAAATGCTCATTCCCTTCAGCTTCCCCTTTTGTTTGGGCCTAAAGAAAAGATGATGTCTTCTGCCTAGTATTTCTTAAATTTCTGGCTCAACAGCCAACTCTGAGCTCAGAATAGCTACCCTGTTTAGACTACTCTATAGTCTAACGATTGAATAATCTTCATATATAAAGAGAAAAGGACTGAGCAATAAAGTGACGGGTGCCTTATAAAGCAGGACAACTGAAGAAGATTTTTACGGAAGTTCATTCCTTCAAGGATTCTGGGGAAGGGATGTTACAATAAAAGTCTTAACTATAACTAGTACCTTTATTCATAGCATAGAAGCTATATTGGTTTCCTACTGCTGCTGCAACAAATTACCAAAAATTTAGTGGCTTGAAACGACACCAGTTTGTTATCTTACAGTTCTGGACATCAAAGGATGAAGTGGTTTCAATGGGCCAAAACCAAGGTATTGGAAGGTCTGTGCTTCTTCTGAGGGCTCTAGGGAAGAATCCATTTCCTTGTCTTTTCTAGCTTCTAAGTCTGCATTCCTTGGCTCAGGACACTTTCCTCCACCTTCAGAGCCAGTAGTAGCAAAGCATCTTCAAATCTCTCTGCTTCTACTGCTACAAAACCTTCATCAAATCACTCTCTACCTCCCTTGTATAAATATGGACACCTATGATTACATTTAGGACCCAACTAGAAAATCCAGGATAACCTCCCCATCTCAAAATCTTTAATTTAGTCCCTTCTGCAAAATCCCTTATGCCATATAAGGTAATATTCACAGGTTCCAGAGTATTAGGATCTGGGTCTCTTTGACAGCCATTATCCAGCCTACTGACAGTGGTTAAGAACATGGATTCTGGACCTAGGCTGCTTATATTTGAACACCAGTTCCACCACTTACTAGTTGTATGACCTTGGACAAATTACTTCATCTCATTTTTTTCATCTAAAAATGGACCTAATAACAGGCTCTATTTATTTGGTGGCTATGGGGATTAAGTGAGTTAGGAGAGGATAGTATTAACACCCACCTCAGAGAATCGGTTGGGGGAATTACACAAGTTAATACATGTAATAGAACAATGCTTTAGAATAGAGTAAATTCTATGCAAATATTAGTTACTATTTCTATCATTACTAAATGGTATTACTTTAGTATCATTAATAATATTATTGTTATTGTGCCTTACACAAAGTTGGGAACAATGTAAACTGTACTTGTGACACTTTATGGCATTTTTCTCTTAACATAAGAAATCCCATTTACTGCCTGCCCTCTAACAAGTGATGTCAGTTTAGTGACATTTATCATTTTCCTTTCTAAGAAAGACTGCAGAATCAGAGTTCTAAATGTAGTAGAAACTGCTGGCAAACTCTGGCAAGCACAAACAACACATTTTCAGTGCCCTTCCTCGTTCGTACAACATATTCTTAGTATCTCCTTGAGCACCAACTATTTTTTATGCTCCATTTTTATTCACTCTTTTCAGGAACAACTTCAATGCTTTTCTCTGATCAACCAAACATGCATTATTTAACAAGAATCCAACCTTTATAAATCATGCACATCTAGGAGAAAATAAAGTAAAATAGCCAAGTGACTTACTTAAACAAGAATACGACTTAAGAAGAACAACCAAAACATGTCATTGATAGAGATATTATTGGAAGAACACATCATGGCTAATGACTTAGTTTAGCCTAGCCATGGAAACTAAATGGTCAACAGTCTGTGCCTAAATATAGGTTCTGTGCCTTAAAAAAAATCTTGCTACTTCCTTAAAACAGGATATGCTGGTCAAAATAGGCTTACAGAAAAGACTAAAACAATTCAGAGAAACCTCATCTCAACAAAAGCACAGAGCCTACAATTAAAGTAAACAAAAGATTTAACAAACACATAGGGGCTATTGGGTGGCTTAGTCAGTTAAGCATCCAACTCTTGAATTTGGCTCAGGTCATGATCTCAGGAACTGTGATATCAAGCCCTAAATCAGGCTCCATGCTGACAGTGAGGAGCCTGCATGGGATTCTTTCTCTCCCTTTCTCTCTGCTCCTTCCCACCCTCAAACTAAACATTAAAAAAAAAAAAAAAAGATTTAACAAATACTTAAATTAGAAATACACTTTAAAACTTTACTATACAAATAATACTTTGGGGATTAATTTAGAGTACATGTCGTCTGCTTATTTGCATGGAGAAATGGGAAGAGTGCCAATCACCATCAGCAGGAGCTCTTTTAGGCAGCAACAACCCTAATCCGGTCTAAAGATAACCTGTATAATTTAAAAAATAAAATAAATTTATTATATTTATACATTAAATAGATTTTTGATGCAGATATGCACTAATTTTAATGTTGTCCAGCTACATCAAAGGTAAGATTTACCAAAAAACCCATTAATTTTAAAACCTGGTATTAAACCACAAAAAAGACAGTATGATTGCTTTAGTATAACAGTTGAAAAAAGGGGTGGGGTGTCACCACCACAATCCAACCTGAAGAGTGAGTAGCAGACCTCACAAAGGCAGAGACCACACGTCAACATCACGTCTAGCTGGACTGATGTGCCCCGGTATATTACAATCGGCTATATTCAGCATAGCTATTCTACCAGCAGTTGTAAAGTTCACCCTCAGGAAACCGGAATTGTGCCCAGCAAATATTTTGTATCCCCCCTTTTTTGGTATCATCTCTTTTTTTTTGTATCCCCCCCCCCTTTTAGAGATCTTTCTTAGATTTAAAGATCAGTAGGATTTTCAGAATATGAAACATACAGAGGCAGCTCTACTTACAAACAGGTTGGATTCCAAAGGCTGTTAAATCCATTGGTTTAAAGTCCAAAACCATGAGTGAGATTCAGGTTTATGGGCTCTGCATTCCTTTCTACCTGATATGATACATTTTGGGCATTTTTAAAAAACTTCTCTGTTTTGTTTACAATAAATATTTGCTGAGGCAGACAAACCCCCGCCACAATCTCTACCAACAGCAGAAGGGAGGGAACTTCTGGCAGCTAAGGAATCCGCACCAGAGCTTCACCTGCAGATAAGGAAAAACCCATGGTGCCATCTGTGGTTTCTGATAAGTTTCCACAGAAGCACTTGCATTCGCCATGCTTAGCCTTTAAATTCTTAAATTCCTAACTTTAAATGAATTAATCTTTGAATAAATAACTAAAAAGGCATCCCACTTTAACAATCATCCTCTGCCAAAACAATTTCTAATTTTTTTTAATGTTTATTTTTAAAAGAGAGAGAGAGAGAGAGAGAGACAGAGCATGAGCAGGGGAGGGGCAGAGAGAGAGGGAGACACAGAATCCAAAGCAGGCTCCAGGCTCTGAGCTGTCAGCACAGAGCCCGATGCAGGGCTTGAACCCACAAACCATGAGGTCATGACATGAGCTAAAGTCAGATGCTTAACTGACTGAGCCACCCAGGCACCCCATTTCAAAAAAAAAAAATTTTTTTTTAATGCAAAACCATTTCAAACATTCACATTTCTTCATCTTTTGCTGTCAATAGCACAGGTCCATCTTTTTTCATGGAATTGTCTTTCAGAATCATTCTTATTGTCTAATCATATGTTTAATATGTGTAATTTTTGCACTTTCAATTTTTTTTACACCATTTCTACTTTTGTGTCCATCAATCTACCACTAGCACTGCTTTTAGGGACAAAATGGAGTTTGTATCTACTTTTGAGATACCTCAAAAGTATCTATATAAAACAAACATGCTAAAAATAACAATAATGGCTGAGTTGAAATGACCATCTGTTGGTGATCAGCAGAACTGAATCTGCTCTGGGGCATACTCTGTCTCTAGCCAGAAAGTTCTTGAATTATACATTTTAAACAGATGAGTTTGTGTCTAAAAAATGTAGAAGAAAGTAAATCTACCATGCAAGAACAGGGTTTTCTGTCCTGTACATTTAGACATGTAATTTGAGATGTTACTCATGCTTGGCATTTCATTTCAAGCCAAATATTAAAGGTCTGAAGGAAACTTGAGCCTGATATCTTGTTTGCAAAAGATAATGAATTTACATTCTTTGAAGTAAGCTAGCCCAAACTACTGAAGTGGAAAGGAATACTATTTCTCTGTACTTTCCTCAACAAATAGTGAATAGTGAATAATGAATAGTGAATGGGTAACTGCTCATAAGTATCTGTGATTCATCAAGGTCTTTAAATCACTAAGAGCTAAAACCACCACAGCAACACTGAAGGTTTCCTAGACAAGGAACCACTTGTGAGTCAATGATCAATTTTACAGAAGAGCAGCCACACTATACAACTGTGGTTGCACACTGCATACTTTACCTTTTATAAAGTTAGGCAAATGATCCAAAAGCAAAAAAATAGTAGGGGCTTTTTCAAGAAAGCAAGGTCTAGTCATTATCAGAGCCATTTTGTTTCATATTTCACATCTATATCCTCATCCTCATAGCTAATCACAATAGCTCATCAAAGTACAATGACAGTCATCAAAATATGAAACCAATCATGAGGAAAATGTTAAATCATGCTTCCAAACATACTCTTTAACAAGTCATAAAAACAGGATTTAAAAGAAAGCATTAAAAGATAATATTTTATGATGCTTAAATAATTAAAGTTTACCCATCTGGAAAATTCACACATCCAATGTGTTGGAGTACCAACTATGGCATCTAATAAATGTTATTGCTATCGTCAGATATTATTTTCAAATTCTGAGAAGTATAATATTAAACATGTTAGTAGACGTGTTTCCCTTTCCTAATTGGCCTTAGGATGAATTACATACGTTGGTATTCAAAAGTTAAACAGCACCTTTATATTTGTAACGGACTATGAAATAACATATACTACATAACCCATTTATTTTTATAGATTCTTATTAAAACTGAATCTATACTTAGATAACTTAATTCCTCTATGCCTCAGTTTCCTCATTTATAAAACTGGGACAATAACAGTACCTATCTTATTGAGTTGCTATGTGGATTAAATGAGTTAATATTTATTAAAGCATATGTTAACAAACTTGGGTTTGCAAGCATAATTGGTTCCAGAAACATGCTTGTAATCCAAAGCACTCAAAAATCAAAGTGAATTTCAAGAACCATTGGTTCAGTTGTGATCATGTGATGTTCAGCATCACATACTTCTCATATTGCAAGACATTGCTTGTTTATCAAGTTAAAATTTATTAGAAATGTTTGCTAGTCTTATGGAACATTAGTAGAACAAGTTACTCACAATCCAATGTTATATTGTACTTGATACACACTAAGAATTATTTATATGTTAAATATAATTTAGAAGTTAAATTGATGGGGAGGTAGAATTATAAAATACAAACAATACCATTTCATGATACCTGGTCATCTGGATGTAGAAGATATAGAATTCAGATCAATTCCTACCCTTCTACATTGTTGACAGCTCTATTCTCAAAAAGTACATGCTCTTATAAAAAGCATGGCTATATATCTCACCTGGAACTGCCACCTAGCAAAACTTCAGGAGTTCTAACAATTACTCTTACCTAAGGTAATCCTTTCTTGTTACTAACTACTAGTGTTAGGGAAACTCTTATAAAAATTTCCCTGAATAAAATGCTCATGGTGGGAATGCACGGTGGGAGTACAGCCATTCAAAGAAACCAACAGAAACTATGTAGTCAAATTAAATACATACATACTCTACCATCCAGCAATTTTGTTCCTGGTAATTACCTGCCTCAAAGAAATTCTCATATCAGCCTATAAAGAGACACATACAAGATTGTCTTCCATTTTGCTGTTAGTGAAAGTAAGGCGAAGGCCTACTCCATGGACAGTACATAGGTAAAATATGGGCGATACACACATGGAGCAACATAGCACTAGAAATATAGTGCCGAGTGAATAAAGCAAGCCCGGGGTGCCTGGGTTGCTCAGTCCATTAAGCGACCAACTCTTGGTTTCAGCTCAGGTCATAATCTCATGGTTCGTGAGATTGAGCCCCACATTGGGCTCTGTACTGACAATGCAGAGCCTGCTTTGGATTCTCTCTCTGTCTCTCTCTGCCCCTCTCCTGCTTGCATTCTCTCTCTAAAATATAAATTACATTTAAAAAAAAAAAAGCAAGAAACAAAATTAGAGATATACCATAATGACATTTACACAATAAATTAATTTTTTTCTGCATTAAACTTATAAACACATTAAAATGCTTGCCTGTGGGTTAGAAAGTGAGGGAAACTTGGAGCAAGGTAGTAGATAAAAGGGAAAAAATTTAAAACCCAAGGAAGCCCTACTGTTCTTTCAGAAGGCAGACTACTTCTCATATAATTATAATCATGTCTCTTCAAACTCTATCTGAAATCCTATGTCCTTTCAAGAGAGCACTATTTTCTCTGTCTGATCTGGCAAAGAGCTACACAATGTTAGACAATATATCCAATTCCAATATTGCAAAAGCTTTTTCAAGACAGGGTTTTCTTATAATTTCTAAGGTGTGGAGACTGAGTTTAGTATGAATTAGTTAAATATTTAAAAGTTTGGGACCCCTGGGTGGCTCCATTGGTTAAGTGTCTGACTCACAATTTCAGCTCAGGTCATGATCTCGTGGTTCATGGGATTGGGCCCTGCATCAGGCTCTGCACTGACAGTGTAGAGCCTGCTTGGGATTCTCTCCCTCTCTCTGCCCCTCCCCTGTTCGCTCTCTCTCTCTCTCTCTCTCTCTCTCAAAAATAAACTTATATTTAAAAAAATAATTATTTAAAAGTTTGATAAATGGAGAAAATAAGATTTACTAAAAGGGTTATTATTATCACATTACACCTAATAAGGTACACATTTCATCATCTTACCATATGATAGCAGAGCTCCTCTTAGGAAACAAATGGCTTTTGTTTGGGAAAAATACATGGAAAAGCCACTTGTGGAAGGTGAGGCCTTGCAACATCAAAAGAAAGGCTAAGATGCTCTACATAAGATTAGGGAAATAACTGTTTTTTCTTCCTCTGGAGAGGGAGACAGAAGCCAGATGGCAGTAGCTCAGAGGCCACAAGAACACCAGGAATTTGCAGATATCTTAGGGAGGGTTTTGCTTCCCCATAACATGAAATTGAAGGTTCAAGACAACTATCTAGCTTTTAAAGGGTCTGTCTGGACACTCAGCTGACATTTGGGTTATAGATACATTAAAATATTTGTTCACAACACAAGAAACAACAGGGGTTTGCAAGGGTGAGGAGAAAAGGGAAACCTCTTACACTCCTGGTGGGAATCTAAACTGGTGCAGCTACTCTGGTGAACAGTATGGAGGGTCCTCAAAAAGTTAAAAATAGAACTACCCTAGGATCCAGCAATTACATTAGGTATTTACCCAAAGGATACAAAAATACAGATTCAAAGGGGTACATGAACCCTGATGTTTACAGCAGCATAATCAACAATGGCCAAGCTATGGAGAGACCTCAAATGTCCATCGAATGATGAATTGCTAAAGAAGAGGTGGTGTGTGTGTGTGTGTGTGTGTGTGTATAATGGAACATTACTCAAACATCAAAAAAATGAAACCTTGCCATTTGCAACAATGTGGATGGAGCTAGAGTGTATTATGCTATAGTCAGAGAGGCAAATACCATAATTTTATTCATGTGTGGAATTTAAGAAACAAAACAGATGAACATATGGGAGGGGAGATAAAAAGAGAGAGGGAAACAAACCATGAGAGACTCTTAAAGACAGAGAACAAACTGAAGTTGATGGAGCAGGGTGGGTAGGGTATGGCAAGATGGGTGATGGATATTAAGGAGGACACTTGGTATGATGAGCACTGGGTGTTGTATGTAAGTGATGAATCACTGAATTTTACTCCTGAAACCAATATTGTACTGCATGTTAGCTAACTAGAATTTAAATAAAAATTTGAAAAAGAAAAAAAGGAAATACATGTTCCTGAAATAAACTTTTATAGCCCCCCAAAATAATAAATAAATTAAAATAAAATAAAATAAAATAAAATAAATAAAATAAAATAAAATATTTATTTACAAGAGCAGTTGGTGTCAAGAATTTATATTCTGGGATTTTAATAAAATCATCATACCTATAATATTTTAAAGTCTTTTTTTAACAGAAATTTGTGTCCTTTTGATTCAAATCATGATTCAAAATCATGATTTTTGATTCAAAAATGAGTAATGCAGAGTAAATGGCATAGAATTTGGGATTTCTGTTCTCTTAACCAAAAATGGGGGAAACACCTCGAGCAGAGACATTTTATACAACAGGTTCCAGATTCCATTGGTACTATACCACAAAAGTATATATACTATATTTCTAGAACCAAATACATCCTTACCCAACAAATCAGAAAGTATTTTCTTTCAATGTTGATTGGCAATATTTAAGCTATAGATTAAATCAAGAGATATCATTACCTGAAAACCTACAAACAGTTCACAGAAGATTAAGAAATGAACTGAACAGATGTAATCATGCTGGCAGACTTAAGAGTATTATTGTATAATCTGCTCTTCAGGACTTATCTTCAAAAAAAATAGCTAAGAAGACCCCTTAAACACCACTTTAGCATAGCAGTAAGGTAAATACAAATTTTAAAAACAGAATTAATTCAATAAGAGGTAGAAACCTGTGTCTTCATTTCTCTTTGTCTCCTCTAACAATCAAATGTAAACTTGCTCTTGGTGACTTAAGATGATCCTAAATCCTTCAGTTATTTTAAACTTATAATAAGGTAGCCGTTTCCAAAAGATGCCAAAAGAAAAAACTGTAGGTACTACAGTTCTTCAGATCAACAAAGTAATCAGTGGCACCAGGACATGCAATCTTATATGACCAGAACAGGGTGTAACTTAAAATGGGAGTGGTCAGAACAGAATATTATAAACATATTTATAAACATATATATTTCTAGAATGATTTCTAGAATTCTACATATCTAAGACATATAACTTTTTCAGTAATGTAATTCTGCTAAGCAAGGAGATGTTCAAATTACATTGTGGTTTAGATATTAGTCATTATTTTCCAAACCAGTTGCCACAATTAACTCTAGGACTTCAAAATAAGGTTATCTTTTGAGGGAGAACTGACACGCAATGGATGACTCTGGTTTGCCAATGAAGTTCAGGTAAATTTTTTGAGCTATGGCTATTATCTGCCACTCAGGAGACAATGAGATTCTGAGCCTGACAGGCACAGTAAGTAGGCAGCTGAGAAAATTTCAGAACCGTCTTTCGCTACATGCCTTACTAATAGCTAGTAGCCCCTGTTCTTTAGGATTTTATCAAGCCCCTCTCCTTTCTCTCCTAAGGAATCTCATCTACTTCAAAGGCCTTAATTTCTAATTATATTATAATTACTTCCCAAGTCTCTATCTTTAGCCCAAATTGGCATAGGACTTTAAACCACAACTCTAAACATCAACTTGTAATCAATACCATAAATTCATCACATTCCAAAATGAACTTATATCCTTCTCCCATGAAACCTGTTTTTTCCTGCTTTACTAATTAGTTAATATTATCAGTTTAACTGACCAGCAGAGCCAAAAATCTAAGAGTCATCTTTCTTCTTTTCAATTCTTTCTTTTCATGTAGTCACCTGTTCCTGTCTACTTATTCTCCAAGCCTGTTGCCATGGCCTTAGTTCAAGCCCTTCTCTCTCTCTGGCTACTGCAATAGCTTCCCACCTGGTCCTCCAGCCTCAGCCCCTTCTACTGTGAGCTAGTGTGGCCTACTGCTACTCAGCCCACCCCTCCCCATTCCCTAAGCAGATTGTTCCGTATGCTTCAGATGTCCTCCATGTCTAAAAGCACACAAAAACACAAAACTTGTGTTAACTTGGCTTCTCCTATAAATTTTCCTATAAGAGAAAAATACAGTTTGTAAACCAAAACATACAGTTCACTTGATAGTTCTACTGTACATTAATGGCAGACATTCTGGCTTGTTTATTCTTCTTGAGTGAGTTTGCTTAGTGTGTCTTTTCCTCCAGATCTATCAACTCAGAGTACACTGAGAAAACTTCAGTTTCTAGACTTGAACAATTGAATAGGAGACATCACTGCCCTGTGAGACTTTTCCTGAGCAGATACTATCTTCTTTTGACAGTGAAAACAAACCAACTTCTATGTTAAATTCATGAATTTGCTGTAGAAAATAACAAGTGAAACTAGCACTATAAAAGTTTTCTAAGATCAGCTGATAATATTAAACAATTCATAATAAAGACACAAGAACCTTCTGTGTTTCAAATGAGAAACACATGATAAAGAAATATATTCTCAATTTTGATCCACATTCAGTCTTTCCTAATAATAATAGATAATACTGATGGAGTACTTACTATGTGCTAAGCATTGGAATAAAGGCTTTATGCACATGATCCCTTTTAATCCTCAGAACCCCAAGATGTGAACATTATTATTGTCACCATTTCATAAGCAAGAAAACTGAAGCTTAGAGGTTAATTAACTTGCCCAAGCTAGGATAATGTCAGAATCAAACCCAAGACTATGTTTTCCAAAGCTGGGTCATCCAAACTCTTGAGCTCTACTATCAAGAGACTGGGAGTGTGGGGGACAGTGAGCATGTGTAGTTTGAGAAATTCTCCTTTTCCACTCCACTAAAATTAGTGGAATACAGACCAAAATAAATCCTTATTCCAATAAATTAAGTCTACCTATATCTTGATATCTTGCATATGCCAGGCATTCAATAAATATTTATTGAAATGAATGAATCAATCTCTAGTCAAGTTATATCCTTGCCTTCTGTAGTAGGGGCAAAAACAAAACTACATGAGAAACCTAAGACTGTCAGAGCATTTGAAAACTGACAGCTTTCTTAGTACAATTTACAAAGTCTATAAAGGTTTCTCATGAGTTTCAGTAAGAGATGTTAGCTATGGACAGGACTCTATCAATTAAGCCCACCAGTTACAGTGAAGTTGCAAAGTCCCTAGAGATGAGTTTGACAACACTGTGGCAAAACCCACAAAACCTTTAATAATGACCCTCTCCCCAAGCTTTCTTATTTTAAAAACATTGGTAGTAAAATATTTTTCCCCTAAAGTTAAGGCATGGTAATGAGAAAGTCCAACTGCTATGGGAGTGGGGGAAAAAAGTCCTTAGAACAGACTAAAAAGAATTTGATGACTCAGGGTCATTACTATGTCTAGCAATCACTATATTATAATATAATGACTACAGCTGTACCCTCCAGGATTATAAGCTTTTAAAAAGCTCTTTCTTCCTACAATAAATCGTCAGAAAATGCTAATTTTTTGGAGATTGTAAGTCCACTTCTCATTTTCTTTTCCCCCTCACTGTGAGGCTATTACACTTTGCCATTGCAGGGTGCCTCTCTGCTTTCTAACTGGCTGTTGGCTGAGAAACCAGACAACCAGGTTATTAGAGAACCCAGAAGGTGTCTCCTTGAGACTGAACCCTAGGACCTGTTTTTCTGCCCTTGGCTAGTTCCTCAATTACCTCTTTCTTTCATCCCTCCAGCACTGGGATTTAGTTGGCTTGTTTCTCTTCCTTTAGCACTATTGTCAAGTGCTTTTCTCATCTTGGTGTCCTTTTTTCTTTTCTATAGGCTGGCTATGAATACACTCTGTCCCTTCTTTATTGAACCCCAAGAAAAATATAGGTTCTTCTCTCTTTTGTGAGAATTTTACTGTTAATTGCTATTGAGAAATACATAGTGGATTACAAACATGGAAAAAATGGTTTAAGAATTCTTAAAATTTTCATGATTATTTTACTTTTTTTAAGAAAATTTTTTCTAATGTTTTTATTTATTTTTGAGACGAGAGAAACAGAGCATGAGTAGGGAAGGAGCAGAGAGAGAGGGAGACACAGAATCCAAAGCAGGCTGAGCTGTCAGCACAGAGCCCGATGCGGGGCTTGAACTCACGGACTGTGAGATCATGACCTGAGCCAAAGTTGGATGTCCAACCGACTGAGCCACCCAGGTGCCCCAATTATTATTCTACTCTTTAATCAGTATTTATTGACTGTTCTTCTTGGATGTTACCAGACTATGTGCTCACTATCTTCCTCACTATAACACTGTGAGCTTTTTGAATGACAGTATTTTATTTTTGTATGCCCCAAAGCTAAAAGCAACAGACACATAATAGGCTCACAATACATACCTAGCTATAAGCTTAAAGATTAAAAACATCAACACACTGAATTACAGAAGTAATTTAGCGAATAAAACTGATTAATACATTTCAGTCCAACGTCAATTAAATGAACTGCCTTGAAAAATTAAGCAAAGATTGAACATTTGAAAGAAAACACTATATTTGCTTTATGAAAAACTCTATATGAGGGGTGCTTGGGTGGCTCAGTAGGTTAAGAGACTATTGATTTCAGCTCAGATCATGATCTCAGTGTCATGTGATTGAGCCCCTGCTTCAGCTCCACACTGGGCTTGGAGCCTGCTTAAGATGCTCTCTCTCCCTCTTCCTCTGCCACTCCCCCTACTCCTCCCTCTCTCAAAAACAAAACAAGACAAAACAAAACAACAACAAAAAACACCTCTATATAAGAGTTTGCTGTTAAAAGGGTGATTTATCATTTTTATAGCAACAATGCAGTACCCACTTTTCTTGTAATAACGAAAAAGAACTAGTTGTCAGTTTCAAGGGAAGCTAAAATGGAATCTTTGGCTTCTTGCTTAGATTTATTATGTTTTCCACTAATAACATTTGCAGCTGTTTATGGATACATTTAAAATAAGCCCCACATCAAATGAAAATGATCAAATATCTTCTTAAACGCACAACTGCTAATCTAAGTCTTGTTTGTAGTCTTGAATTTGTGACTAAAAATAAAACAAAGGAAGTTAGTGGTTTAGCCTAGTACTAGCTAAAGAGCTAAAAATGATTGAAAAGAAAAATTTTTTAAGTTGTTATGTGCTTTAGAAACAGTAGTACCGTCTCAGAGACAGTTTAGTTGGTTTCTAGTCTCCATCTCTTCTTTTCTTCCTTCAGACAGAGAATGCTCTTTCTTAACCAACAAACTTGTCTTTGTTTTGATTTATATCACTGGCCTGAATAACCTCAAAGCACCAGACACAACATGCCTAGACTGAAAGCAGTAAGAGTAGAAAGCAGAGCTTTGGCACTTGGGACACCAAACATGCATTTACTTAAGTGATGAATTTTGGAGAAGTCCATTTTCTAAGTTGACATGCATTTTAAATATAAAGAAGTAGTTAAATTCTCCTGGAAAATTCACAAAACCACGTGGAATGGGGCTGCTGTAAATTTAGTCATCAACCATGGATCTCACATCATAGGCATGCCCTCCATTATCCTCTTAAATGTCCTTTTCTGAGACAGCTCCATACCACATCTTTGACATTCATCTCTGAACCCGTCTGTTCTCCATCCTTCTTACTTTTATTCCTGCCACCAATAAATCTATATCATCTATCGCTAGATTTCTCTCCAAACTCTGAGAATTAAACACAAGCATAACCTCAATCATCCACTTGCACACTTGTTAATCAGAGTATAAATTAGCAATTCTCTTAGAAGAACTGGGTGGCTGGAAGACAGAAGTGGGAGAGAAACTTATTTTACAATTACCTTACAATTTGTCTACCATATGTATATGCTCACCCAGGTATAAAATATTGAAACATATGTTACTTAAAAGTCTCTACTCCTGCCTTCTCTAAACTTTGCTCCACTAGTTATCCCTATTCAATAGCAACCTCCTCCTTGGTCAATTATCATGCTCAAAACCTTCCACTTTGTTCAAAACCTTTAAAAAAAAAAAAACAGATAAAATTTAAAATTTAAAATTTCTCTTCTTCAAGACTCTGGGTTCCCCTCTAGCTACTGCTCTCTGTTCTCAGTCAAGTTTCTTCAAAGAGTATTTACTCTCTTCCTTTTATTCACACCTCAACCCCACTATAATCTGATTTTTCCTGAAACTGCATTCTCTTCAGTTACCAATAGGCCCTGTTTACCCATCCAGTCATGATTTCTTAGTTATCTTAGTATCTCTTGTTCAGTAGTGTTGACCACTCCCTAAACTTTCCTATGACTTTCCTGAAGTCTACATCTTAAAATGAATGCACTTTCTCAAATCCCTTCATTGGATCACCCAGCTCCCTCCCCTTGATCCTTAAATGCTGGTGTTCCCCAAAGTTCCAAATGTGACTGCATTCTGTATTGCTGCTCTTGTTCATTTACCTTTGTGCAAACCAACCACTACCTCTGCAGTGTTAATAACTCCAAATCTGGCTCTTCAGACGAGACTTCCTCAGCTCCACTCAAATTTCTCACAGGCTGATTATATTCCCTTGAATTGATCCACTGAACAGTAGTAGATGCCTTCTTTCTCTCATCTTCCACATCCAATCCATTACCAAATCCTATACAGTCTAATACCAATATATGCCTCAAATTTGCCCACTTTTCTTCATCCCCTCTTCTGTTATCCTAATTCTACCCATCATTAGCTCTTAGTCTATGAACCAGCCTCTTATAACAGGATTCCATGCTCAACTTCTTGCTCTTTGTCTCTGTAAGGCAACAAGAAAAATGTGTTAAAAACTAAACTCCTTTGGGGTGCCTGGGTGGCTCAGTCAGTTAAGCATCTGACTTTAGCCCAGGTCATGATCTCACGGCTTGTGGGTTCGAGCCCTGTGCTGACAGCTCAGAGCCTGGACCTTGCTTTGGATTCTGTCTCTGTCTGTCTCAAATATAAATAAACATTAAAAAAAAAAAAAAAACCCACCCTAAACTCCTTTAAAAAAAAAACAAAACCTAGGATAAGATCCATACATCAAATCACAGTCTACAGGGTCTGGCCTAGTTTGGCCCCCTGACTACTTCTCTTCACTCATCTTGCACCACTCTCCTTGCTTATACTCAGCCACAGAGACACAACCTTGTCATTTTTTTTTTTTTTTTAATTTCCTCATCACATTCTCTCCTATCTCTGGGCCTTTGTAACTGTTCACTGTACCTGTAATACCCTTTCCTCTTATTGTTTATATGGTAACTACTTCTCACTCTTCCAGAAAAATCATCCTCAGGGAGAAGTTGCCAGTCTACCTCATCTAAAGTAGCCAGCCTCCCCTGCCATCTTTATTTTCTAATTCAGCATCTAATTTGTTTCTTTCACAACATATATTACAATTTACTTTCAGGAAGTAGTCTTCCAGGAAGGAAGGGGGAGGAGCTACCTTCTCCCTTTCTTCTCTCTTGATGATCAGAATGATTAGTAGATAATGGTAGGAGCTTAAGCAACTCAATACTAATTTGTAGTTGAAATGAACTATTAACTGAACTAGTGGGTGAATTCTTTCACCATGAACACACATATCAATTTTTTTGTTACACACATAGTGTAACACTCTTAAATTAGACCCTTAACTATTCCTTCCTTATTGTCAGAAAGCTTTCTAAAGAGAAAGAACTTGAAGTTTGGCAAACGCTAATGGATATAGACATGGATAAGCTTCAAAGACCTCAATGATCCTTACAACATGAATTAGTTCCACTTCTATACCACGAGTTAACTTTGTATGCTCATTTTCTAGCACAAATAAATCATAATCCAGGGTGTTTAAACAGGATATCCCAAGGTTATATGAATCAGTAACAAAGCCAGGAACATTACATATTAAGAAGCTAGTTATAGAAGAAATTTCAGTAAAATGACCCGAACTAACAACTGGTCAATCAGCTGCTTATTGGACAGTTTTCAACAAATGCCTCTTGAATTAAACTAAAAGACAAGAGAAAAAAAGTGGTATATGACAGCCTCTGACCTAAGGGAGTTTAAAGATCTAAAGAAATCTAAGATCTATCAGGGAGAGCTCTAATGAGCTCCATGATCTAGATTAAATCTAAGATTTCATGATCTAAGATAGCTAAGAAAAGAAGATAACACCACCAGATAATAAATATCTAATGAGTTTTAGAACAGAACTGTTCTACATATGAGTCAGTGGGGGGAAAGCTCTTTTTGGCTGAAGTGATCTGGTTTCACACAGGAGTAAGATTTAAGTAGGTTCCTCAAAGATGGAAGCATTTGAACGGTGAGAAGGGGAGTGTCCAGTGGGTAAAAGACAAAGAAAAAAAAAGAAGAAGAAGCCCCAAAGCAAACAGAAGACGGAGCCAGTTGGGCAGCAGTGTATAGACCAATTTAAGTAAGACTGATTATGGGGAAAGTACTTGGAACCTTAAATTTGGCAAGTTCAGATTAAGAAGTCTGAACTTGATCCTATAAGGAACAAATTTCTAAATGAAAGTGACGACTGAGGGGTGCTTGGTTGGCTCAGTCGGTACAGCATGCAACTCTTGATCTCAGAGTTGTGATTTTGAGCTCCATGCTGGGTGTAGAGATTACCGAAAAATAAAATCTTTAAAAAAAAAAAAATGACATTTAAGAAATCTGGAATCAGAATACAGAATAAATTTCAAGAATAGAAAAATTTGAGATAAAAATCATTTTAAATGTTATCAAATTATGCCTGGATTATTGTAATAAAGGCATAAATGAGGTGAATGGGAACAGTAAGAGGGATTTGTGAGACACTGAAGACAGGATTTAACTTATGAGTTGGGACTAGATGAGCTTTATCCTCTCCTAAAAAATAATTACATCTAGCATATACCTCAATCATTTGACTTCAAACCTCACAATTTTCATTGCCCCTCATTCCCTAAGAGCTCTCCTTCCCAGGCAGTTGGTGTCCCCCCAACCCCCAGACTGGATTCTCCACCAACATAATACAGCCCAGAGAAAACAAAGGATTCTCTTTACCAGCTCCCTAGACACACCAAGAAACCCTCAATCCTGTAACTTTGTTCATGCAATTTCTTCTACCTTTAATATCTCTTCTCCTTCTACATATTCAAAGTCTAGCCATTCTTCATACCCCAGTTCAAATGCCACTTTTTCCCAGTGCCAGTTTTCCCAGAAGCCTCAACTTGAAATAAGATTACTTCTGAATACTCTCCACTTTTCTCTAAAACATTTTAACCATATAATTATTCCTTATCTCCTCTGATAAACTATATACTTCCTACAGCACACATAACCCAATTTATTTTTTTTATTACTCCCTCCTTTCATAGGTACTTGAAGATCTTGATAAATAACATATGGTAACATGTAGTATAATGGCTAGGAGCACAGACTGTGAAGACAGGCTGAGTTTGATTCTAACACTTGCTATGTGATGATGGGTAAGTTACTCTTTTGTGCTTCAATATCTTTACGTATAAAACGGAGATAATAATGGTAGATATTTTATAAGGTCATCAGAGGAGTTGGCTTAAAACAGTGTAAGCCCCATAAAACTGTCTATTAAATGCAGTGGGCAAATACTGAACATTCTGTAGTATAAAGCTTTATATATTTACGGAAAGCAAAATGTCAAAAGTAAAGCTGGTCTCTAGATACAAATTCTTCCTAAATCCTCCCATGTTTGCCCTAAGGGTTAGCTGTGGCCTTTAAAATCTTCCTTAACAATAGTTCTGCTTTAGTTTGACACTTCAATACTGCAAGAAAATATTTAGTTCAGCTTCCACCTAATTGATCTCCTTGCTTCCAGTCTTATCCTCTTTAATCCATCCTCCACAAAGTTCAGAGTAGTCTTTCTAAAATGCAGATCTAATGTTTTTCCTCTGCTACAAACCCTCTCCATTCCATCCTCCTTAGGATAAAGTTCAGCTCCTTAGCATTTCATACAAAATCGTCTTAATATGGCCCCAGCCTAATCTCCAGCTTCATCTCTCAACACTTCTTACCATGAAATCTAATCACCTGGCACACCTCAAAGGCTTTTTGTGTCATTCCTTTTGCTAGAACATCCCTGCAGTAGTTTGCTAGGACTGCCATAACAAAATACCATAGACCGGGTAGCTTAAATGAGAGAAATTTATTTCCTCACAGTTCTGGAGGCTAGAAGTCGAATATCAAAGTATTGGCAGGCTTGCTTTCTCCTGACACTTGCAGATGCCTGCCTTGTGAATGTGTTCTCATATAATTTTTTTTCCTCTGTGCACACATCCTTGGTGTCTCTTTTTGTTTCCAAAGTTCTTCTTCTTATAGACACCAGTCAGAATGAAATATGACCCACCCTAAAGGCTCCATTTAACTCAATCACCTCCTTAAAGGCCCTATCTCCAAATACAGTCACATTCTGAGGTTTTGGAGGTTAAGACTTTAACATATAAATTTTGGTGGGGCACCATTCAGCCCACAACAACCCCTTCTCCTTTTCTTTGTCCAGGCTTATTCCCATTTGTTTTTCCAAGACTGGCCCAAGCCTTCCCACCTCAGGTAGATTTCACTCCCTTTCTCTCTGTTCCTATAGGACCTCTGCATGTTGCCTTCTGTATACTGCTATCCTATTAATACACTATCACAATTGTGTCTTTCCCTCTTCAGACTGTGTTTATTAAGAGCAGGGGCTAAATCCTTAGCACAGTGTCTGGCCCACTGAAGATATTTAATAAAGATTAGATTATTGAGAGAAAGTAGAAGAAAGAATAAGGACTTTGAAGAAAGGCAAGAGTGGGTTCAAATCTCAACTGAACCATTTATTCTTATATCTTTGGGCAAGTCACTAAATGCTGAACTTACATTCTATCTAAGGTAGTTGTACAGATAAATGATCTAATTGTAATAAAAACACCCAGTTGTGGGGTTGGTTCACAGAAGGTGCTCAGTAAATGTTAAAGATTTCTGAGCATGCCTGGGTTTGATATCCAGTTCTATCACTTAGTAGATGAATGGCCTTGGGTATGTTAACTTATCCTCTGCTTCAATTGCCTATCTACAAGAACACCGCATAATGCTATTGTGAGGATAATATAGGTAAAATGTTGACCGATATCTAACACACAGTATTATAAAAATGTTTCCTATTATTACATGAGCACTGCAGATCTGAAAAAACATGACTGGAAACCATGAATAATTTAGTCCCTTCATTCACTAAGTCATTTTAAATGTATTATTTTAATGCCTCAGATTTCTTAACTCAAGAGGATGGTAACTAAAGAGGGTAGAAAACTGGTACAGATGATATAAAGAGCTCAAAATAATAAAAAAAATACATATTACTATCTGTTTCATTTCTTATATTGATGTTTAACATTTTCGGTATTGATGTGAAATTTTTAGGAAACTAGTTTTTCTATTCTTTGTGGCTACTGATGTTAACGATGATTTTCAGTACAGAATAACGCTCTGGCTCATATTTTCAATTGTAGAATCACTAAACCTTTGAACTGGAAAAAACCTCTGAGATGAAAATCCAGTCTTATCATGCCTTACACAAGTAAACTGCACTAGATTTGGAATGGGCTTTTAGGGTCTTAATGAACACCTCTTCGGGGGACAGGAATGGTAAACAGAGAGAACACTTTGTTCAAAACTAGTAAAGCAGGGGTTCAGAACCTATTCTAGATATTCCAGGTATGTAAGGAACCAGTATTAGGAAATAATGCTGGAAAATAGTTTTTAATCATCCAACCTTTAAGGCGAGTAATTTCTGAAGTAGGTACAACTTACCTGACCTGTAACTTTGAAGCAAGGCAGATTCAGGTTTGAATCTTCGCTTGTTACATAAGCAAAATCTTTGAGCCTCAGAGTAGCACAGTAAGGTTATTATAGATTAAGTGAGTGAATGTATGTAGAACTTATGACTGGTGTGCCTGGCTGATTGAAAGGACAGCTGACTCAAACACAGGTTTTAACTGCAAGGGTCCACTTATATACAGATTTTTTTTTTTAATACAGCACAGTAAATGTATTTTCTTTTCCTTGTGATTTTTAAAAACATTTTCTTTTTGCTTTTTAATGTTTATATTTGAGAGAGAGAGAGAGAGAGAGGGAGTGCAAGCGCGCAGGCGGAGGAGGGGCAGAGAGAGGGAGACACGGAATCTGAAGCAGGCTCCAGGCTCTGAGCTGTCAGCACAGAACCCAACTCGGGGTCTAACCCACTAACCATGAGAGCATGACTTGAGCCGGATGCTCAACCAACTGGGCAACCCAGGCGCCCCAACATTTTCTTTTTTCTAGCTTACTTTATTGTAAGAATATAGCATGTAGGGGTGCCTGGGTGGCTCAGTCAGTTGAGCGTCCGACTTCGGCTCAGGTCATGATCTCACAGTCTGTGAGTTCGAGCCCCATATCGAGCTCTGTGCTGACAGCTCAGTGCCTAGAGCCTGCTTTGGATTCTGTGTCTCCTTCTCTCTCTGCCCCTTCCCTGCTCATGCTCTGTCTCTCTCTGTCTCAAAAATAAATAAAAACATTAAGAAAAAAAAAATTAAAAAAAAAAGAATACAGCATGTAATACATATAACACAAAACATGCTAATCAACTGTTTATGTTATGTTCTGGTCAACAGGCTGTTAGTAATTAGGTTTTCGGGGAGTCAAAAGTTATACCTGGATTTCTGACTGTGCAGGGGATAGGCACTCCTATCCTCCATGTTGTTCAAGGGTCAACTATACTCAAATGTTTGTTCTTTTTTATGGCTCCTTCAACAATGAATAAAAATCTGTAAAAAAAAAAGCAAAACACTGTCTTTCATACATGTGATTGCTGAATGTCTGAGACTTGTTGGACATTAATTTTAAAAATAGAAAGCTGGAAAAACTGCTGAGATGATAAAGTGTCTTTATCCCTGCCCTTTCTCACCACCAAATGTCCTTCACAATTTGTTCTGTTTGTTCTGAGGTGTCACGTCAAGGCTATTAACAGGCTATTTGGAGATCACTGTAACTCAGACTTCCAATTCTATGGCAAAGATTTGAAGGTCAGGACAATTTTTGCTGAAATATCTATTTTTTAAAAAAAACTGGAAGAGTCCATACCATTTTATTCCTATGATCCATTCTAGCTTGGTGAATTTCCAGTGAAAAGTTACTGCTTTTTTTTTCCCCCTCGGCTCAGAAACTGCAGGTTTTAATAAAAGGTTCGTGGGCAGTTAACTGAGATCACCATTATTATTATGACCCAGAACTCTTTTAACTGTTTAGATTATGCTGGTACTAAAAACGACATCTGCCAATATCTATTATCTATGCTTGAAACTAAAGCTAACCATTTCTTTTCAAAGATATGTGGTATCTGGCTCAAAATCAATCTGAAGAAAAGCCCAAATCAACACAGAAAAGAGCTCTTTGCAATATCCTCTCCTTTCGCTCACATCACAGATGGTGACCAAGGCTTAAGGTTTAACGTCCAGGCACTAAAGCCGCTCATCACTCAGGGATGGGGCTCCAGCTGGATGCTCTCCGACAGAGAATGATAGATGCTGCCAATCCTCAAGAGGTGCAGCTGGGGTGAACCCAGAGACCAGAGCCCAGCGCCCATCACTTCGCACCCACACTTAGGAAACAAACCACTTCCCACCGCGGGGCGGGGACCCGGCGAAGACCCAGGCCTCCGATATCCAGCCTCCTGTTCTGTCCGCGCGTGACCTCAGAGGACCGAGAGGAGCTCGGGGCTGGGAGGCTCCTGCGTTTTCAGGGGAAGTTGGCAAGGGCAAGTTCGAGTCATGCGCGGGAATGTTACTCACAGGAATACCCCGACGTCCTCCGTCCTCCGTCCTCCGCCTGCGCTCCCTCAGGGAAAGGATCTAAACCGGTAGCAGCCTGAGAGCTGCAGCCGAAGCGGCCGCCGCTGCCAGTAACCGCCCGGGCGTGGCAGAGACAGGCGAGCGACTTCACAACATCATCACTCGGCGACTTCGGTTTTGCAGCGACGCCCGGGTCCCTAACTGCCCCCACACAATTGGGGAAGAGCGAAGGAGACCCATTCTCCCAGCAGCCTCCACGGCCTCAGCGCACGACCTGTCGGGAATTGTGGTTTCGTGTCCGCCCGCCCTGCACCCTTCCAAGTTGTTGCGCTGCGGCCCCGCCCTCAAGCTACAAGACCCCGCCCCCTGGCTGCCCAGCCCTGGGGCGGGAGGCGGGGCCGCGACCCTGGGGCGAGTGCAGTCCGGGCGGACTGCCGGGGACTGGGGCAGAGTTCCAGGCCCGCAGCCCCAGTCCGGGTCGCGCCGTCTTGCTGCGCCCCGCCGCCCGCGCTGGGAGCGGGTCTTGTGCGCTCGCCGTGCCCCTCGGCCAGCTGGGCTCCCGGGGCCAGCAGGCCTCGCACCGCTGGCCGCCTGAGGAGAATCGCTGGTTGTGGTCGCCGCCAGGGTAATAAGGGGAGGCTGGGCCGGGGAGGGGAGGCTGTAAGGCCCGGTCGGGGACGTGAGGGAGCGCGGCTTGGTCCGCGCACGCCTTGGGAAGCCGGAGGCTAGAACTCGCCGCCCCGCTTCGAATCGAAGCCCGGGCAGCCGGCGGAGCCGTGGCAGGATCCGGCTTGCGCGAGCGGCCCCCGAGCCCCCGGCCGCCCGCTGGCGGAGGCACCTGCGTGCGGGGTAGGCGGTGCTTGCCGGATTTGGCCGCGCCAGGTGCGCAGTGCGCGAGCTGCGCGAAGTGCATTCTTCCAACCTCCGCCTCCGCCCCCGCCTCTCACCTTTGGCCGCGCTCAGGAGCCTGGAGGAGTTTCCAAAGTGTAGATACCCTTTGGCCCGGGTTTGTGCACCACCTTCTACGAGTTCTCTGTCAAGATCCCCAAAGCAGGACTCGGAAGGAACCTCTTGGAAAATTAAATGCTCAAGCTTCGTTTGGGTCTCAGAATTTAAATCCAACGTTGTATTTTTCCCTCGTCGGTTTGTTGTGTCAAATACCTTTTTCCTCAAAACTTGGTCAGGATTTGTGACACAGCGTCTCCCTGGTACAGAGTCTGTCTGGCGCACAGTAGGCGCTCAGTAAATATTTTTTGAAAGCATGAGTCACGATACTAAGTTTGGAAAATTTTACGGAGTTGTGTGTGCGTCGCTATAATTTTTAAGATTTTATGGGTTCTCAAGATCCCTCTGGAAATTACAGTAATTTTAAGGCTCAGAGTTAAATCTGTTTTTTTTTTTTTTTGCATCCCCTGTAACAATGGCCTCTGTTGGATGCCTAAATTAACTCAAAATCCAAGTTCTGTAAATAAATGTGACCTATGATTCTAACAGAAATTGTTAACCTTTGATATGAAAGCCTTCAAATGATTTTATAATGGAGCAGGTTTAAATTACTTATAAAATGTTCCCCTGATTAGCTTGTTAGATACAAATGCAAAGGACCACATTGATGTACTTGTAATACATTTGGAAATACAGGTCTCAAGTATTTCTTTAAGAAGGATTTATATTCATATCTAGTGAAAGAGCATGCAGGGGAAAATTATGACAGCAAATCTATTCCCCACTCCCCTTTACTAGGTGCAGCTGCTGCCTTGACCTCAAAATGTCTTGTAAAATTATCTCTTAATCGTCTGCATATCTAAAGCAGAAGCCAGTGAGATTAAACCACCCCAAAGGGCAACTCCTTTAGTACTAACTGTTCTCTTAGATTGTGTCAGTTTCTTCTGTGTTTTTCTGAAATATAGATAATGTAATGGATTTAAAATTTTTTTTATTATTTAGAACTTACTGACATGAAGTGGAAAAAGCAAGAAACAGAATCCTGATAACCAGAAAATTCAGTTAATCACGACATCCTTAATCTTCCTGCTAGTGGGAATGTAAACTGCAAGTGGTCAGGACCTTGTCTGCCCTGATCACTAGTGAGTGTCCCCAGTGCCTGACCCATGACAGCCATTCATTAAACACTTGTGGAATGAATACTTGTCTACAGTGTAATGACTTTCTACATGTGTATGGTTTCTTCATTTATTTGGATGTTTCCTTAGAGTTGATTTCTAGAAGTGAGAATTTTATTGGATCAAAAGGTATGAGTATTATCATGGTTATTGAAACATTGCCAACTTGCTTTGCAAATAAGCCTTTTTGAACCACCACCAGTAATATTTGATTGTACTTTTTGGAGCATCCATTCAAGCTCTTATATTGGTAGTGTTTGGTAGTTAGGAGCCCTTTCAGTCATTTGATCTCTATCACCCTGGAAATTGGGCAGGGTAGATACTGCTTTCCCCCTTTTGTAATACAGCAAATGCCACTGCCTTAAATTGATGATAATGAGTGGCAGGTGACAAAATAATCCTACCCTTTCGGGTTTTTCTTCCTCCTGTTCTCTGCTTTTGGTTTGTAGTGAATATCCTGAATAAATTCATATCTTTCCTTAGCAATTAAATTGGATACTGCTCCACTATATCTATTGTTTATTAAAATATTATTTTTCTTTTTAATTTTGTTCAGATAGTTGCAGATACCCTGAGTAAACTTGGGGACTTTATTGAAATGAAGTAACGAACCATGATTTAGAGAAAAGAGGTGATATTAGTTAGGTGTAAAGAACACCTAGCACTAGGAAGTTTAGAACATTGCCGCCCTTTCTATTCGGAAAAATCTGGAAAGTTTTGGTGGTTTCTTTAAAGCTCCTTGAATCCAAAGAAGTTACTATTTTAAACTTCTGAATCTGTTGTAGAGTCTTCATGAACTATTGAGATTAATACTCTACTAAAGAAAGTGGACAGGAATTATTTGTGTAATAATCTGCATATCATATCTGTCAAATTCCAGGAAAAATAGAATTGAAAACTAAGAATCATAAGGTAAAAAATATTCAACCTAAAGAAAATACTATTTTTACCTGAAAATTGAAATTTCTTTTTTAAAGACATGGCAATGAAAAAAATGTTACTGATTCGTAGTGTATTACTAATCCACATCCTTTCCCAAATTTGGTTGTCATAGACCCCAAATGATTTAATAGGTAATTAATCCAATCAGGAAGCTTTGGAACTGTCAACATTTACTTTTAAGTGGAACCATTGGAAATTCTTGGGGTGTATTTGTAAGTGGCACCATTTATGTCAAATGTGGGTCCAACATTGACTTTCCATATTGCTTTCACATTTGCTTCGGGTTCTTAAACAAAAAAGTAGTACAGAAAAGATAGGGAAGAAGAGATGCAGGTATATTGGTCAATGGAAATATTCAGAATTTCCCTTCAACTTCACTCTGCCTTTCTGTTGTGATGTCAGATCCCAAATAGTGTTCTGTAAACAGAAATGCTCTTTAAAGACACTTTTCAGGAATGTCTGTAGTCCTTGTGTCAAAGAATAGCTGCCTTTCATGTGGGATTATAACAACTAGTTCTTAAGGATCTTTCATGTACATCTAAATTATTTTGCTTTTGTTTTTATAATAGGATATCTCTTCACCTTGAAGATAAAGCAAAAATCTTTTTCTGAAATAGATGGATTTTTGTCACTTCCTGTGAACTAAAACGATTCAATGTCTCTTTTGGTAAGTTTGTATTAATGTAGCTCTAATTTTGTGCTATCAGAGTAGTTAGATGCACAGCCATAACAGAAGGCATGTTCTAATGGGATATTGGATATTATTATGCCCTGAGATGTTATTTTGACCAGAATGGCTTCTGGTCTTAAGAAATGAGTTAAATTCCCATTGAGTTTTTGTTGCTAATACTTTGCTTATATATTCATTATTCTTTTCCTTTGTCTCATACCCATTTTTCTCATGTACTTTTTTACTGTACTTTGCTTATACTTTACTAATACTTTGTTTATATACTTTGCTAATATATTATTCTTTTCCTTTGTCTCATACCCACTTTTTTCATGTACTTTTTTACTGTACTTAGATATGCCTCTCCCATCCACTTAGCTATGCCTTATCCTTTAAATATTTCAAAAATCCCTTTTATAAATTTCCATTAGACCAAAGGCAAGCAAAATAGTAATTAAAATAAGCCTCTTAACAAGACAAAAAAAACCATTTGGATCAATGTATGTGATGTATATAGATTCCAACTTGTTTTTGTTTATAGTAGATCCATGGTATCTAGATTGAAAACCAAGAATCATAAGGTAAAAAATATTCAACCTACAGAAAATATTATTTGGATTATTTGGATTAGTTTTAGGTCTTTCATCACGTCTTATATAGAACATAATACAGTATTTGATTATATTAAAGCAGTGATCTTTTTAAAAAGTGATGGATGCATTTGTATGATTACTTGTAGTATATAAATACTTTCATATATTATCTCTTTCACTCTTCAAAATTGTGAGTGATTGGCAGGGCAGGTGGTATAATCCTCATTTTGAGTCTGGCCCAAGATTGTATAGAATTAGAGCCAAGGCTCAAACTCATATCTGCTAATCCACTCCATCATTTGCCAAGTCTGAGAGGCAGAACTATGAGGAAATACAGAATGCATTTGTTGAATTTATTGTATGATTTTTTTTGTTATATGGAAAATACGGAATGCACTTACTTTATTTTTAAAGTTAAGCTTTTCTACTTAACAGGGAACTTTATCTAGGAAGTACATGGGGTTAAATACCTAACCTCATTTTCTAACGCAGGGATTGGCAAAGTTTTTCTGTAAAGGGCCAGATAGTATTTGTATGCTATAAGGTCTCTGTTACAAATTACTTTTCTGTTATAGTGTGAAAGCAGTCATAGGCAATATGTAGATGAATAAAAATGAATGAGTCAGTGTTTCAGTAAAACCTTATTCACTAAAATAGGTGGTGGGTCAGATTGACTTGTAGACCATAGTTTGCAGACCCCTGCTCTAAAGGATTACGTAAGGTTAACAGTTTTATATTGATTTGTAAATTGGATGAGATGTGAAAGGGTATTTGATAGATGAAGATCCTGAGATTTAGAGGGCTGTGTCCCAGGGCTTCTAAATTTTGGAATAGGAATATCTTAGTTATTCCATTATTTCATAATTATGGGTTTTGTGAAAACTAATATAATTTAATAATGGGTGGTTTAAATTTGTTCAATTGGTTAATAATTTTACATTTATTCTTCCTGTAATGATGAAATATTTAGAATCCTTTGAATCAAAATATTCATGTTATTTTCCTAAATGAGATATTTGTGCGGCTGAGATAAAGTTGATGTTTTTACTTATAAAGGATTCCTCCCCATTCAAGTTTTACCCTCTGTTTGAGAGCTAAGAAAGTGTTTTCAAAGGAGCAGCATAATTAAAATATTTTCCTTTAGTTTCTCTTTTAGGTATAACTGCTTTTCACTACTATTATGGTAGTGGGTTAGAAATACATTAAATTTTACATTAAAAATATTTTGGGGCAGCTTCTGGATGCTTTTCAATCATTTTTCCTGCCTAAAAGACCTTAATATGTAGAGTTTTAATGAGCTATTGTATTCACTAGCATTCATTTGAGTCAATATGGATATAAAAAATGTTTTGAAGGATAAGCTATGAGTGGTTTATGATTTTTATAACCTGGGCAGCTAATGAACATGCTAATATTTTTTAGGAGAGGTCAGCAAAAACATTTTGCCTTGTAATGTTGGCTGGTTTTAGCTATTTTCACATTTATAGTGATCATTTTCTTGTGCTGTGAAAATTCTATATAAAGAAAATTAAATGGAGGTCTACCATATTATTTTATAAAATGTTTTCTATATATAAACCAAAAAGACAGATCATGACTCTTATTTTGAAAATAAATTAGGGTCAATATAAGTTTTAAAAAAATATGCCCAGTATGTCCTAAATTAGCTTCCATCAAAAAAAAAAAGTGACGGAGGTTTTTTAGAGAGACTTTTTTATGTTTGAATGTATTTTGATAACTGTGTTAGATGTGCTCCGAAGACTACCTCCAGGTCTGGTGATTTGCTAGAAGGAATTGGAAAACCTGGTCATGTAGTCATACTTATAATTAAGATTTATCACAGCTAAAGGATACCATGCAAAGTCAGCAAAGGAAAAAGGTACAAGGAGTAAAGTTCAAAGGAAACCAGGCTCAGGCTTCTAGGAATCCTCTCCCAGTGGAGTCACGTAGGATGTGCTTAACTCTCCCAGAGTAATGTCAACATGTGTGAAGTGTTGCCTACCAAGGAAGCTCATTAGAGACTTATTCTCAGGCTTTTTATTGGGGGTTGGTCATGTAGGTACCTTGTGCTAGCAGGTTAACAAAATTCCAGACTTCCAGGGAAAAAAAGCAGATATTCAGCATAAACCATATTGTTTATATGGTTTAAGCACATGATCCGTTCTTATCAAGGAATGGCAGGAACCCTCCTTGTTCCCAGATACTAGCCAAGGATCAACTTTGCAAACAAGCCTTTTCTAAAGATAGCAGTTTTAGGTCTGCTATGTTAACTCTTTTCTTCACAATGGTGTTAATGATTATTGTGAACAATTCAGAGTAAATGTTATAAAATATATGTAAATACCAAATACATTATGTATATGGCCTAACTGGTAATAACTATCTTCAAAAACTTTTATTGTCCATTGTATTCACTCTAGACAATCCAGTAGAAAATTTTTAAAGGAAATGTTTCTATAGTTAAAATTGACATTGTTAGCTCCTGTTCTCCAGGGGCAAATTTTACCTAAGACTGGAGATTTAGATCAAATTATTGTGATAAAATTGATAAGGTATACAAACTTCAGGAATTTGTCTTAAAATAATCAGTAAATTGAGAAAACTGAGAAAATGACTAGTTTGATTAGTGAGAAATTCTGGTGTATTTTAAAGGAAATTTGATTATTTTTAAGTGACTACGAAAAAAAAAGTAACTGCAAAGTGTTAGGTAGACATGGGAGAGCTTATCTTGAAGACTCATTTGGTATTAGTACTTTACTGTTCATGTACAAATAAATGTTAATGAGATGCTAGAAAATAATTTATTGTAAAGTCTCTTTCATATAATTTGTTTATATTTTTCTTTTGACATATCTTTTCTTCCTAAATAAAATAAGGCCAGCTTTGTGCCACCAACTGATGATAAATCATATAGAGGTGTTACATTTCTTTATTGGCAAGATGTGATGGTAGGACCATGGGTTAAATGCAAGAAAAGGTAAATTGTGATAATGGAACTAGAACTAAGTCTCCTACTTTTTTTTTTTTTTTTAGAAGGAGAGAGAGCTTGCATGCATGCACAAGCTGGGGAGGAGCAGAGGGAGAGAGAGAATCTTAAGCAGGATTCATGTTCAGCATGGAGCCTGACACAAGGCTCCATCCCATGACCCTGGGATCATGACCTGAACCAAAATCCAGAGTCCAACGGACTCAACCGACCAAGCCACCCAGGCTCTAAGTCTTCTACTTTTAATTTGCTTTCAGTTGAAGTAAGATGTTTATCACCTTGAGAAACAAAATTGGTTTCAAATACATTACTTGTATAGTTTAATGTGGATAAACATGGTACTTACATTTAAGAAAGAATCTGAGGATTAAAATAAAATTGATTATAATGAGTATAGCAGTATAACCTTTAGCTAAATGCTCAAAACTGCAATGATGATGAAAGGGTTAAAAATTAATAGCAGCAGTAAAAATGAATTGATATTATGACCCCCAGAGGTAGCACCAAGTAAAATTATAACTTGTCTTCTGCACACCCAGCTGCTTTCCCATCTCTCCCATACTGAGGACCTCCATGGTATAGATCTTGACTTCAATTCCAGGTTCTTGCATGCTGCCCTTTGTCTCTGCTCCTCGCCCTAGTCATCAGACCTTTATATTCACATGTCACCCCTATTGATCTTATGACTTATTTTTCACTTATTTAATGCATTTCTAAATTTCCAGGATTGTTTCTGCACTTCACGAACACAAGTTGAACCACTCAGACCTGAAAAACAGTCTGAGACCAGTATCCATCAACACTTGGTAAGAAAATAGTTAAGTACAATTAATATTCCTCCTTTGCTTTCTGTAATATCATATTACAGAATGTAATTCCTGTTTTCCAATTCTCTTTTTCTTCACGGTATCTTTTACTGTTTCTTCTTCCTCTACTTCTGTTATTCTCCAGAAGTCTGCAGTTGGCCTCTTCCCTAAATAGGCTCCCCCTAAGCAGTCTCACCTATTCATAGGCTTCAGTTGCTACCTCAGATTTTTCTTCAGGTCACCAAGGGACTCTGGCATCAAGCAGGGCTGGTGATTCTCAAATTTTTACCTACAACCCCACACTCTTTCCTGGCCACTAGATGTGTCTATAGAATGCCTCCAATTAGACTTTTCATAGGCATTCTCTATGCAGTTTGAGTAAACCCTTAGAATATCAAACTTCTCTGATCCATTGGATTTCTTTCTTTGGCTAATGAAAACCTTTCTACTAAGTCGCCCTAACTAAAAACTGAGGTTATCCTGACACTTACCTCTTCCTCACATCTAGTTATACAGACAGTCTCTTCTGTCTGTCTCTGAAATGCCCTTGAGTCCATCTCCTCCTTCACCTCATCACTGCTACTACCTGAATCTCATCGTCTCTTACCTGGACAGTTGCAGGTAGATGCATTGCCCCTAGTTTTCTAGATAAACCTCCTCTCACACTCAGATCAGTATTCAACACTGTGACCAGTAAGGGGCCTGCTTGTATGTGTCACTTTACAACTTTAAAACTTTCATTGGTTTCCTGAAACCTATGGGATAAAGCCTAAACTTTTTAGCATGGTTTAAGGACTCTTAATGGTGTGGAATATATCTAATTTTTGAGTTTCATTTCTTGCTACTGAATCTTAGTGCATACTCTTTTTTTCTGATTGAAATACTTTCCTTTTTTTTCCTCCAAAATTCCTCCTCATTTGTGCAGGTGGACGCAAGTATCACATCTTTGAAGCCTATCCTCTTGTACTTTTTATTCCATTATGCTTCTACAAACCTTAGACATTCCCAGAAAATGATATTTATTACATTGTCTCACAATGATTGATATATATGTCTAAGTATAACATGATTCCCATAAAACAGGCATCCTGTCTTTTTCCTCTGTATCTCCCCAGGGCAATGCCTGATATATTAAATAATATTTTTAAAAACATGCTTGGGAGTAAATATTTCTCTGGGGTCCTTTCCTCCTTAATCCTTACTTTATTCTGCAGTTCTTACTATAAAATGGAACGGGCCTTGCAAATGCCATGTTTCCTACAAAATCAAGCTATCCCAGTTATTCTTGTTTATATATGTATCTTGATCCTATTTCAGTTCTCTTCATTTTCCTCATTTCACTTTTTAGTCACTAATATTCTAAAGTCTTTTAGTCTGCCTTTTTATAAAATAGGATATAGTATCCAATCCTAATTTTCATTTAAGTATTATCCTTCAGATTGAGTAGTGTTCAGAGTGCAGTGTCTGCTGTTATCCCCTTGCTGTTACCAAGAGAGAGGTCTTACACTCAGGATATTTCCACAGGTGCTGCTGCCCTTTTTCTTTTTTTTTCTTTTTTTTTTTTTTTTTTGGCCTGGTGCTAAAATACGTATTACATAAAATTTATCATCTTAGCTATTTCTAAGTGTATAGTTCAGTGGTATCAAATACATTCATAGTGTTGCACAGCCATTGCCACCATCCATCTCTATAACTCTTTTAATCTTATAAAATTGAAACTGTGTATCCATTAAACAATAACTCCCAATTTCCCCTCTCCCCAGCTCCCGTCAACCACCATTCTGCTTTGTTTCTATGATTTTTGACTACACTGAGTACCTAATATAAGTGGAATCATACTGTATTTGCCTTTTTGTGACTGAATTATATTTCATTTAATGTCCTCAAGGTTCATTTGTGTTGCAACAAATTGTAGAATTTCCTTATTTTTTAAGGCTGAAAATGTTGCATTGTGTGTATATACTACATTTTGCTTATCCACTCATTTGTTGATGGACACTTGGGTTGCTTTCACTTTGTGGCTATTGTGAATAATGCTGCTATGAACACGGATATGCAGATATCTCTTTAAGACCCTAATTTCAGTTCTGTTTGGTATATACCCGGAAGTGGAACTACTGCCTCATACATATGGTATTCCATTTTAATTTGGAATTTAATTTGGAAACCATACTGTTTTCATCACTGGTTCTACCATTTTACATTCTCACCAACAGTGCATAAGAGTTCCAATTTCTTTACATTCTAACCAACACCTCTTCATTTTCTGTTTCTTGATAGTAGCCAATGTAATGGGTGTGAGGTGGTATCTCATAGTTTTGATTTACATTTCCCTAATGATTAGTGATGTTGAGCACCTTTTCATCTTATTGGCCACATGTGTGTCTTCTGTGAAGAAATCTCTATTCAAGTCCTCTGCCCTTTTTTAAATTGGGTTGTTTGCTTTTTTGTTGTTGAATTTTAGGAGTTCTATATATATTCTGGATATTAACACCTTAAAAGATGTTTACAAATGTTTTCTCCCACACTATGGGTTGCCTTTTAACTTTGTTGATGTATGTTTTTTGATGCACAGAATTTAAAAATTTACACAAAGTCCGCTTGGTCTGCTTTTCTTTTTTTACTTAAACCTTATATCTTTGCTCTCATATCCAAGGAATCATCTCCAAATCCAGTGTCATAAAGCTTTTGTCCTATGTCTTCTAAGAGTTTTATTGTTTTAGGTATTAAATTTAAGTCCTTGATTGATTTTGAGTTAATTTTTGTGTATGGTGTTAGATAAGGGTCCAACTTCATTCTTCTGCATGTGGATATACACTTTTTCTAGCCGATTTGCTGAAAATACCATCCTTGCTTTATTGAATGGTGTTGGCAACCCTTGCCGAATGCCATTTGACCATAGATGTGAGGGATTATTTCTGGGCTCTCTATTTCTTCCATTGGCTTATAGTTCTGTCTTTATTTCAGTACCATGCTGTTTTGGTTACTATTGCTTTAAAATAAGTTTCAAAATCAGGAGGAGTTGGTCCTCCGATTTTATTCTTCTTTTCAAGATTATTTGAATCATTCAGGGTCCCTGAAGTTTTAATAATATTAAGTCTTCCAATCAATGAACATGAAATGTGTTCCCATTTATTTATTTATGTCTTCCTTAATTTCTTTTAGCAATGTTTTGTAGTTTTCATTGTACAACTTTCACTTCTTGATTAAGTTAATTTTTAAGTATTTTATTGAAATTGATTTCATGATTTCCTTTGCAGATTAGTCATTAAGCAGGTCCTCTGAATTTTTAGGAAGTTACTAAAAAATTTAACATGAACAAGAACCTGCCATGATTTTTTTTTAATTCCAGTGTACTTAAAATACAGTGTTATGTTACTTTTAAGTGTAAAATATAGTGCTCCAGCAATTCTATACGTTACTCAGTGTTCATCATGATAAATGTGCTCTTAATCCCCTTTACCTATTTCACCAGTCCCCTGACCCACCCCCCTCTGGTAAACATGTTTGTTCTCTATATTTGAGAGTTTGGTTTTTTGTTTGTCTCTTTTTTTTCTTTGTTCATTTCTTTTGTTTCTTAAATTCCACATTTCAGTGAAGTAATATGGTATTTGTCTTTCTCTGACTGATTTATTTTACTTTGCAGTATACCCTCTAGATCCAACCATGTTGTTAGAAATGACAAGATTTCATTCTTTCTTATGGCTGAATAATATTCTGTGGTGTATAGCACATCTTCTTTATCCATTCATCTATTAGTGGACACTTGGGTGTCTTTCATATTTTGTCTATCGTAAATAATGTTGCAGTAAACATAAGGATGCATATACCTTTTTGAATTAGTGTTTTCATATTCTTTGGGTAAATACCCAGTAGTGGCATTACTGGATCATATGGTAATTCTTTTTTTAATTTCTTGAGGAACCTCCATAGTGCTTTCCACAGTGGCTGTACCAGTTTGTATTCCTACCAAGAGTGCAAGGGGTTCCTTTTTCTCCACAACCTTGCTAACACTTGTTTCTTGTGTTTTTGATTTTAGCCATTCTGACAGGTATGAGGTGATATCTCTTAGTGGTTTTAAATTGCAGTTCCCTGATTAGTGCTGTTGAGCATCTTTACATGTGTTTGTTGACCATCTGTATGTCTTCTTTGGAGAAATGACTCTTCCTGTCCTCTGCCCATTTTTAAATAGGATTATTTGTGTTTTGAATGTTGAGTTATATAAATTCTTTATATATTTGGAGATGAACCCTTTGATGGGTATATCTTTTGCAAATCTATTTTCCCATTCAGTAGATTGCTTTTTAATTTTGCTGATTGTTACCTTTGCTATGCAGAAGCTTTTTATTTGGATACAGTCTCAGTTTATTTTTGCTTTTGCTTCTCTTGCCTTGGGAGACATATCCAGAAAAATGTTTCTATGGGTTAATATCAGGTAAATACAGTGTTACATTAGTGCACTGCCTGTGCACTCTTCTAGGATTTTTACAGTTTCAGGTCTCACATTTAGGTCCTTAATCCATTTTGAATTCATTTTTGTGTATGGTATAAGAAAGTGGTCCAGTTTCATTATTTTGCATGTAGCTGTCCAATTTTTCCAACACTGTTGAAGAGACTGTATTTATCCCATTGCATATTCTTGCCTCCTTTGTCATAGATTAACTGACTAATCATGAGTTTATTTCTGGGCTCTCTATTCTGTTCCACTGATCTATGTGTCTGTTATTCTACTAGTACCATACTGTTTTAATTACTATAGCTGAGAGTGTGATACTTCCAGTTTTGTTTTTCCTTTTCAAGATTGCTTTAGCTATTTGAGGTCTTTTGTGTTTCCACACAAATTTTAGGGTTATTTGTTCTAGTTCTATGGAAAATGCTGTTAGAATTTTGGTAGTAATTGAATTAAATCTGTAGATTGCTTTTGGTAGTATGGACATTTTAACAGTATTGGTTTTCCCAGTCCATTAGTGTGGAATATCTTTCCATTTTGTCATCTTTAATTTCTTTCATCAGTTTTTTTATAGTTTTCAGAGTACACGTCTTTCACCTCTTTGGTTAAGTTTATTTCTAGATATTTTTTAATGTTTATTTATTTTGAGAGAGCACATACACGTGAGCAGTTGAGGGACAGAGAGAGAGGGAGAGAGAGAATCCCAAGCAGTCTCCATGCTGTCGGCACAGAGCCTGATTCAGGGCTCTGTTTCACAAACCATGAGATCATGACCTGAGCCGAAACCAAGAGTCAGGTGCTTAACCAACTGAGCCGCCCAAGCACCCCTATATATTTTACTATTTTTGGTGCAACTGTAAGTGGGATTGTTTTTTAAATTTCTGTTTCTGCTATATCATTTTAGTGTAGAGAAATGCAACAGATTTCTGTCTGTTGGTTTTGTGTTCTGTAACCTTCCTGAATTCTTTCATCATTTCTAGTAGTTTTTTGGAGTCTTTAGGGTTTCCTGTATGTAGTATTATGTCATCTGCAAATAGTGAAAGTTTATCTTTTTCCTTACCGATTTGGATGCCTTTTATTTCTTTTTGTTGTCTGATTGTTGTGGCTAGGACTTCCAGTACTATGTTGAATAAAAGTAATGGAAATGGATATCCTTATCTTGCTCCTGATCTTACAGGAAAAGTTCCCAGTTTGTCACCATTGAGCATGATGTTAGCTGTGGGTTTTTAACATATGGCTTTTACTATGTTGAGATGTGCTTCTCTAAACCTACTTTGTTGAGGGTTTTTATCATGATTGTTGTATTTTGTCAAATGCTTTACTGCATCTATTGAAGTTATATGGTTTTTAACCTTGCTCTTTCTTATTGATGCCATGTATCACATTGATTTGTGAATATTGAACTCCCCTTGCATCCCAGGAATAAATCCCATTTGATTGTACTGAGTGATTTTTTTTAAGGTATTGGTGGATTCTGTTGCTGTTATTTTGTTGAGAATTTTTGCAACTATGTTCATTGGAGATAGTGGTCAGTAGTTCTCTTTTTTTGTGGTGTCTTTATCTGGTTTTGGTATGAGGGTAATGCCGGCCTTATAGAATGAATTTGGAAGTTTTCCTTGCTCTTCTTTTTGTGGAACAGTTTGAGAGGATAGGTATCAACTCTTATTTAAATGTTTGCTAGAATTTGCCTGTGAAGCCGTCTGGCCCTGGACTTTGGTTGAGAGTTTTTTGATTACTGATTCAGTTGCTTTGTTGGTAATCGATCTGTTCAAATTTTCTGTTTCTTCCTGATTTCAATTTTGGTAATTTATTTGTTTCTAGGAATTTATCCATTTCTTCTAGGTTGTTCAATTTGTTGTCATATAGCTTTTCATAATATCCTCCTATAATTGTATTTCTTTGATGTTGGTTGTCATGTCTACTCTCTCATTTGTGATTTTATTATTTGGGACCTTACTCTTTTCTTTTTGATAAATCTGACTAAAGGTTTATTTTTGTTGACTTTTCAAAGAACCAGCTCCTGGTTTCATTGTTCTATAGTTTTTGTTTCTATATCATTTATTTCTATACTAATCTTTCCTTCCTTCTGTTAGGTTTGGGTTCTTCTTCTTCTTCTTCTTCTTCTTCTTTTTCTTTTAGCTCCTTTAAGGGTAAAGTTACATTATTTCAGAATTATTTTTGCTTCTTGAGGCAGACCTGTATTTCTATAAACTTCCCTCTTAGACCACTGTTGATGTATCCCCAAGATTTTTATGTTTGCATTTTCATTTGTCTCCATGTATATTTTTATTTCCTCCTTGATTTCTTTATTGAAAGAATTCAATAAAGAATTCATTGTTTAGTACCACTCATTGTTTAGTACCACGTTATTTAACCTCCATATATTTGTGTTCTTTCTTATACTTCTTGTTTCATACAATTGTGGTTAGAAAAGGTGCATGATGTGTCTTTGATATTACTGAATTTGTTGACACTTATTTTGTGACCTATTATGTGATGTCTTCTGGAGAATGTTCCATGTACACTTGAAAAGAATGCATATTCTGCTGTCTGAGAATGGATTGTTCTGAATATATCTGGTAAATCCCTCTGTCCAGCGTGTCATTCAAAGTCATTGTTTCCTTATTTATTTTCTGTTAGATGATCTGTCCACTGATGTTAATGGGGAATTAAAGTCCTCTACTGTTACTGTATTATTATCGATTAGTTCCTTTATGTTTGTTAATCATTGTTTTATGTATTTGGGTGCTTCCATATGGGTGCATAAATATTTACAATTGTTATATTTTCTTGTTGGAGTATCCCTTATGTTATTATGTAGAATCCTTCTTTGTCCCCTTAGAGTCTTTGTTTTAAAGTCTACTTTGTCTAATACATGTATTGGTACTCTGGCTTTCTTTTGATGGTCATTTGCGTAATAAATGTTTCTCCAACCCCTCACTTTCACTCTGCATGTGACTCTAGGTCTAAAATTCTTCTCTTACAGGCAGCAAGATGGGTCTTGTTTTCTTCTCCCTCCTGACACCCTATATTTTTTGATTGGAATGTTTATTCCATTTACATTCAAAGTAATTATTGATAGATATAAATTTATTGCTATTTTGTTACTTGTTTTGTGGTTGTTTCTGGAGCTTTCCTCTGATCCTTACTTGTCTTTTTCATGTTTGCTGATTTTCTGTAGTGATATATTAGAAGTCTTTTCTTTATTCTTTGCTTATTTATTTGTGGGTTTTTTTTTTAAATGTTTATTTTGGGGGGCACCTTGGTGGCTCAGTCGGTTGGACGTCTGACTTTGGCTCAGGTCATGATCTCATACTTCATGAGTTCAAGCCCCATGTCTGGTTCTGCATTGACAGCTCAGAGCCTGGAGCCTGCTTCAGATTCTGTGTCTCCCTCTCTCTGTCCCTCCCTCACTCACTCTCTGTCTCTCTCTCCTTCAAAACTAAATAAACATTAAAAAAAATAATATTTAAATAAATGCTTATTTTTGAGAGAGTGAGAGAGAGAGAAGTAGAGATAGGAGGAGAGAGAGAATCCCAAGCAGGCTCCATGTTGTCAATGTGGAGCCCAGCATGGGGCTCAAACCCATGAACCGTTGGACCATAATCTGAGCTGAAATCAAGTCAGATGCTCAAGTAACTGAGCCACCCAAATGCCCATACATGTGGTTTTTGATTTATGGTTACCATTAGGTTTGTTTATAACCTCTTCTTCATATAGCATGTATATTAAGTTGCTGGTCATTTAAGTGTGAACCCATTCTTTTCTCCTCTCCTCCCCTCATTTTAGGTATGTGTTATTTTATATTCTTTGTGTGTGTGTGTGTGTGTGTGTGTGTGTGTGTGTGTGTGTTCTTTGATTTTTTTCCAGAGATACGCATTTTTACTTCTTTTGTGTTTCTTACCTTTATACCATCACTTTTGGTCTCCCCTCAACTCCACTCAAAGAGTCCCCTTTAATACTTCTGGCAGGGCTGGTTTAGTAGTCACAAACCCCTTTATTTTTTTCTGGAGGTTGTATTTTACTTTATTTTTTATTTATTTTTTTAATATAATTTATTGTCAAATTGGCTAACATAACAGTGTGTACAGTGTGCTCTTGGTTTTAGGGGGTAGATTCCCATGGTTCATCGCTTATATACAACACCCAGTGCTCATCCAAAAAACTTCCTTCCTCAGTGCCCATCACCCATTTTCCCCTCTCCCTCACCTCTCCATCAACCCTCAATTTGTTCTATGTATTTAAGAGTGTCTTATGGTTTGCCTCCCCCCCTTCTGTCTGTAACTATTTTTTCCCCTTCCTGTCCCCCATGGTCTTCTGTTAAGTTTCTCAAATTCCACACATGAGTGAAAATATATATCTATCTTTCTCTGACTGACTTATTTCACTTAGTATAATACCTTCCAGTTCCATCCACATTGCTGCAAATTGCATGATTTCATTCTTTCTCATTGCCAAATAGTATTATATATATAAACCACGTCTTCTACATCCGGATGACCAACAGGCACATGAAAAGATGCTCAACATCGCTCCTTATCAGGGAAATACAAATCAAAACCACACTCAGATATCACCTCACGCCAGTCAGAGTGGCCAAAATGAACAAATCAGAAGACTATAGATGCTGGAGAGGATGTGGAGAAACGGGAACCCTCTTGCACTGTTGGTGGGAATGCAAACTGGTGCAGCTACTCTGGAAAACAGTGTGGAGGTTCCTCAGAAAATTAAAAATAGATCTACCCTATGACCCAGCAATAGCACTGCTAGGAATTTACCCAAGGGATACAGGAGTACTGATGCATAGGGGCACTTGTACCCCAATGTTTATAGCAGCACTCTCAACAATAGCCAAATGATGGAAAGAGCCTAAATGTCCATCAACTGATGAATGGATAAAGAAATTGTGGTTTATATACACAATGGAGTACTACATGGCAATGAGAAAGAACGAAATATGGCCCTTTGTAGCAACGTGGATGGAACTGGAGAGTGTGATGCTAAGTGAAATAAGCCATACAGAGAAAGACAGATACCATATGTTTTCACTGTTATGTGGATCCTGAGAAACTTAACAGAAACCCATGGGGGAGGGGAAGGAAAAAAAAAAAAAGAGGTTAGAGTGGGAGAGAGCCAAAGCATAAGAGACTGTTAAAAACTGAGAACAAACTGAGGGTTGATGGGGAGTGGGAGGGAGGGGAGGGTGTGTGATGGGTATTGAGGAGGGCACCTTTTGTGATGAGCACTGGGTGTTGTATGGAAACCAATTTGACAATAAATTTCATATATTGAAAAAAAATAAAATGAAGGGGGGTCTGCAAAAAAAAAAAAAAAAAAAACCACGTCTTCTTTATCCATCAGTTGATGGACATTTAGGCTCTTTCCATAATTTGGCTCTTTTGAAAGTGCTGCTGTAAACACTGGGGTACATATGCCCCTGTGAATCAGTACTCCTGTATCCTTTGGACAGATCCCAGTAGTGCTCTTGCTGGGTTGTAGGGTAGTTGTATTTTTAATTTTTTGAGGAACCTCCACACTGTTTTCCAGAGCGGCTACACCAGTTTGCATTCCCACCAACAGTGCAAGAGGGTGGTTGTGAACCTCTTTAGTCTTTGTCTGGGAAACTCTATCTCTCCTTCTATTGTGAATTATAGCTTTGCTGGATACAGTAGTTTTGGCTGCACATTTTTCCCATTTAGCACTTTGAATATATCATGCCACTCCCTTCTGGCCTGAAAAGTTTCTGTTGAAAAATCTCCTGCTAGCCTTATGAGTGTTCCCTTGTAAGTTACTGACTTCCTTTGTCTTGCTGCTTTTAAGATTTTTTTCTTAATCACTGTATTTTGCAAAGTTAATTACAATGTGTTGGTGTTGGCCAACTTTTGTTGATTTTGATGGGAATTCTCTGCTTTCTGGATCTGGATGTCCATTTCCCTTCCCAGATCAGGAAAGTTTTCAGCTATTATTTTTTCAAATAAATTTCATGCCCATTTCTATATCTCCTTCTTCTGGGATTCTTATAATATAAATGTTAGTCCATTTGATGGAGTCACTGAGTTCCCTAAGTCTATTCTCATATTACATAATTCTTTCTGTCTTTTGTTTAGCTTCATTGTTTTCCATTACTTTGTCTTCTGTGTCGTTAATTTGTTTCTCTGCTTCTTCTAGCTTCGTGTTCATTGTGCATCAAGCATGTTTCTAATCTTGATGATTATACTCTTCATCTCTGATGTCTCACTGTTGTATTCCACTCTTTCCTCAAGCCTAGTGAATATCCTTATGAGAGTTGCTTTAAATTTTCCATCAATCATGTTACTTATATCAGTTTTGCCTAGGTTTCTGGCTGTGGCCTTACCTTGTTCTTTCATTTGGAAAAAATTCCACTGTCATTTTGTCTAAATCTCTGCCTGCTCATGTGTGTTAGAAAAGCAAGTTATGTCTCCTGCTCCTAAAGTAATGGCCATGAACAAGAGATCACGTAGTGCTGAGGGCCTGCCACTTCAGGAAATGTCTCTAGTATGTGCTTCATGCACTCTGCTGTTGTGTTCTGGCTGCTCTATTCTTCAAGACAGTCATCTGCAGAGGTTCTCCTTGCCTAGTATGGGCAGTGTTTGGTCTCTGGCCTGAATGTGGCAACTTTTAACTAGGTGTACTCTGGTCTGCTTGTGAAATGATACCTGTCACCACCTCCGCTGGAACTGAGGCCCTGCAAAACTCTTCTGTCTACCCTGTGTCTCTTGACTGTAGTGTTAACCCATTTACATTCAAAGTAATTACTGATAAGTATGTACTTTTTGCCATTTTGTTACTTGTTTCACTGTTGATTTTGTGGTTCTCTGGTCTTGTGCTTTTTTTCATGGTTTGATGGCTCTTTTTATATGGTTAGATTATTTTTTGCTTATTTATTATAGGTTTTTGATTTGTGGTTACTGTTAGGTTTATATATAGCAGTCTATATTAAGTTGATGCTAGCTTAAATTTGAATCCTTCCTAAAAGCAGTAAATTTTCACTCTTCTCACCCCTACCTTTTATGTATTTGGTCTTATAATTTGCATCTTTTTTATTTTGTGAGTCCTTTGACTAATTTTTATAGATATAGTTAATTTTACTGCATTTGTGCCTCCTTTTTTTTTTTTTTTTTTTTTTTTTACTCCTGCTTATGGTCTTTCCTTTCCACTGAAAGAATACCCTTTAACATTTCTTGTAATGCTGGTTTAGTGGTGATAAATTCCTTTATCTTTTGTTTGGGAAACTCTTTATCTCTTCTATTCTGAAGAAATAGCCTTCCTGGATAGAGTATTCTTGGTTTCAGTTTTTGTTTTTGTTTTTTTCTTTTAGGACTTGGAATATATCATGCCCCTTGCTTCTGGCTTGAAAAATTTCTGCTGAAAAATCAGTTGATGGTCTTATGGAGTTTCTCTTTTATGTAACTGTTTTCTTGCTCCTTATAAAATTTTCTTATTATCACTGCCTTTTGCCATTTTAATTATATGTCTTGGTGTGGACCTCCTTGGATTGATTTTGTTGGGGAGCTCTCTGTGCCTGCCTGGATTTCTGTTTCCTTTCCCAGATTTGGGACATTTTCATCTATTATTTCTTCAAATAAATTTTCTGCCCCCTTTTTCTTCTCTTTCTGGGATCCCTGTAATGCAAATGTTATTGGGCTTGATGGTATCACTGAGTTCCCTTAATCTATTCTCATCTTTTTGCTGTTCAGCTTGATTATTTTTTATTACTCTGTCTTATAGGTCACTGATCTGTTCTGCCTTCTCTAGTCTACTGTTTATTCTTTATAGTGTATTTTTAATTTGAATTATTATGTTCTTCATCTCTGTTTGGTTCTTTTTTATATTTTCTATCTCTTTGTTGAGGGTCTCACTGATATCCTCCTCTCTTTTCTCAAGTCGAGTGAGTATCTTTATGGCCATTACTTTAAATTATTTATCAGGCATATAACTTATCCCCGCTTTGTTTAGCTCTTTTGCTGTGACTTTGTCCTGCCTTTTCATTTGGAACATATTTCTCTGTCTTCTCATTTTTTCTAACTCTCTCTCTCTGTGTTAGGAAAGTTAGCTGTGTCTCCTGCTCTTGAAAGTAGTGGCCACCTGAAGAAGAGGTTCTATAGTGCTATGCAGTGCAGTGTCCCCTCTTCACTAGAAACAGGTGCTTTAGGGATGTCTCCTATATGTGTTTTGTGCTCCCTCTTGTGGGTAAGCTGTGTTTGCCTTTAGTCCAGTAATCTGCAGTGGCTCTCTTTTCCTGTTGTTGGCAGGTTTTAGTCCTTGTATTTTGAATGGTGAGTTTGAGGATGCCTTGGACTTAAGGTGGGTCAGGGCTATGGTCGTACCAGACTGCAGGGTGCTATCCCAGTGTTGTCCCTTGAGAAGCTTTTGTGGGTGGGTGGGGCCTGCAGTCAGACCAGATGTTTGCCCCCACCCACTGCTAGGGTCAGAATCAGAGTGGTATGTGTGGTTATCTTCCCCTCTCCCTACAGCAGGAGTCACTTTGGAGTGGTACTGGCTACTGTCTGGGCTGCTTGCTCAATGCCATGCCTGTGACACTGCCTTGGATGGACTCCTGCTGAACTCAGGTCTACAGGAGAACATGGGGGTGGGGCACGCTGTTAGTGAGCTCATAGGAGAGTGTTCTTGTGGGTGTCCCATGTCTTTAGTTTGGGGGTTGGGGAGAGAAATGGCACCTCTAGCTCTTTTGTTCTTGGGTAAGTCTCCTAAAATTCCTGCCCCTCTAGAACATCTTCAGAAATTAGAAAATAAATCTTTCTATATACCACAGGTGTTTTTCAAACTACTACTTTAGTGCCTTATCTCAGTGTGATTGTTATGCTCTGGCTCTCCCAGAGCTGAGCCTGCTGATTTTGAAATTATCAGGTGTCAAGCTCCACTGATTGACAAAACTCATGAAGTTAAGCCTCTCTGGTTTTCAAAGTCATATAATGTGGGGATTCATTTTCCCAGTGCTGGTCACCCATGCCTGGTGTGGGGTCTGCTTCTCTCCTTTTTTTTATTAAAAATAATTTAACATTTATTTATTTTTGAGAGACACAGAGAGACCAGAGTGCAAGCAGGGGAGGAGCAGAGAGAGAGGGAGACAGAGAATTTGAAGCAGGCTCCAGGCTCTGAGCTGTCAGCCCAGAGCCCAATGCAGGACTGAAACCCATGAATTTCGAGATCATAACCTGAGCTGAAGTTGGATGCTTAACCAACTGAGCCACCCATGTGCCTCTCTCCTTTCTCTGTGCTTGTGGTGTCTTTCCCTCCTGCAGATAGTCTTGTGGGTCAGTTTGGTTCCAGACCATATGTCTGCACGTCCTACCATTTTTTTTTTTTTTTGATGTGGTCTCTTCTGTACAATTAGCTGTGGAAGGTCCGTTCTGCCAGTCTTTAGGTCATTTTCTGGGTTATTTACACTGATACGGGTTATTTAGCTGTGTCTGTGGGATGAAGTGAGCTTAGGATCTTCCTACTCTTATCATCTTCCCTTGAACACTGACCATGCCATGATTTTTGCTTTCTAATTTTCTAGTCATCAAATCAAAAAGAGAAGTGAGCTTAGTTTAGGATGATTTACTCGTAGTAAACCTATACTGTCTTCTTATGATTACCATGTTGTTTTCTTAAGTGTCTATAATTCATCTATGTAGTAATTTGATTTTAGACTTTACTGGGCAACTGCATCAAGGCTTATTACCCCTTTGTAGTTTTCACACTTTTTTTGAAAATTGAGTCAATGTTTTACTATTTTCATTCTTCTCAGTTTTACTACATCTGCACACTTAATATCCTAGATTTAATTATGTCTGGCCTGTAGCTTTGAACTTATTTAAAACAGTTTTAGAATTCAGCTACTTATTTATAACACATGTGCCCCTTCTATTTTAAAGAAGACTATTTCCTTAATCAATGAGATGGAAGCAAAGAAAAGGTTGATTAGCCTGATTTTAGTCCATTATCTGGTAACCTATTGCCATTTTTTTTCAAGCAGTGAACTGTAAGCTTCAGTTTATTCTGTGCTCTAGCCTTCCTGACAGGCTTACAGGTTATTACTTTAAAATTAAAAAAAATTGTTGTATGTTTTTCTATCTCTTATTTGTGTTCTTTAAATCTGAGTTTATTTGAAGGTTACCTGTTACAATGAAATAAAATTGATTTATTTAGATTTTTTTCCTTTATTAGGATTAATTCTAATTTTAGTCTTTCACTCCTCTTGAACAGTATTCACCTTTATTCATCTTTAGCTGTGAGCTTATAATTATATTTTTTGTGCTCTTTTAGAAGTTTAGGGAACATGTAGAATCAAGGATGTAAAAAGTGGTCAGTACAATTCCTAACACACAGTAATATCATTTCTAATCCCACATTTCCTTATCTCTATCTTGGAGGCAGTAATAAAATTGTTGCCACCTACCAATGCCTGTAAATCCTTCCAAGTGTCTTTTGGAGTACTGTGTCTTTTGGGAGGTCCTCTTTGCTATCATATGACACGAGTGGTATTGGCCTCTTCTCTCTTCTGTGTGCATGTCATTTTCACTGCCACTGGGATCTGGTGCAAACCTAGAACTCTGACCCTAAAGCACCCCCATGAGACCTCATATTGGTATTCGGGAAGTCTGTACCCTATTCTTCCAACTCTTGGGGTTTATTTTTCTTTCTGATCTCCCTTCTGATTTATTCAATCTTGTGAAAAACTTCAGCAATTTTAATAGGCTGCAATGTGGAAATTTTTCCTTGAATTGTTAATACCTCCACTAGCTGAGTCAGGTACCTGTATGTATAATAGATACAACTGGCAACCACTTGAAGCAAGAGTAAAAGTATAGAATATTCTGGACAGGTCCCTGCATTTCTACCCTTGATGTGTTTATTAGATAACCTCAGGAATTAACAGCCATTTCTAGCAATTCCTAAAAGTGCTTACTGGAAATTGTGCAGGAAACTATTCTTTGCTACCTATAAATCTGCTTTTCCCACCCTGTCCCCCTTTACGTGCTGATAGCTTTTTAACTAACCACTTATTAGCAATTGTAAACTCTTCTTAGATTTTGAAACAGTGTCTTAAGCCACCCTCCAGTGCTTTCCTAATGAGCATTGTGTTTGAAACTAAAATATCAGTATTTTATATTAGGGTAGGGGACTAAAATGGGGAACCAAAAAAGTTTATTTTGTTTTCCTCTTTTTAAAACAATGCAGGTTGATGAGCTACCCTTTTCCCAGTTGCCTTCATCCACTAGAGCCAAGGATGTGATCTGTTCCACCAATGTTTCTCACTATGAACTCCAAGTGGAAATTGGTAATTATCCTGAATTGATCCTTCATTGTTAGAAATGAAATTGATGACACAAAGATTATTTTGTGAGTGGGTCTTTTTCTGTTGTCACCTATGTTAATAAGGCTACATGTTAATTGTGTCAGTCAGATGGATCTATTAATTTTATGTCTTCCCTAAAATAGCAGCCCCAATTTTCAAGATTACTTTCTAAAATTTTTACTTTTTCACTCAAGTATTTTTAGAGAAGGAAGACACTAAGTAATCTAAATATTATTTGTGTCTTTATAAATAAATTTGTGTCTTTATAAATAATATTATTTGTGTCTTTACAAATAAATTTGTGTCTTTAGGAATCTTCTGATTTTATGTCTATAATTTATACTCGGTATGAAAAATCATGTAAATCTTTTTAGTGACAGTCTTTTAACCAAGTTTCTTTTAACTTAAAAACTTACCTAGGGTCACCTTAGTGGCTCAGATTTCAGCTCAGGTCATGATCTCACAGTTCATGAGATTGAGCCCCAGGTTGGGCTCCACACTGGGCATGGAGTCTGCTTAAGATTCTCTCTCTCCCCCTCTGCTGATACCCCTACTCTAGTCACACCTGCATGCACTATCTTTCAAAAACAAAACAAGACAAAACAAAAACTTACCTAAAACCCCATTTATAGTAAACACCTTTCTCAGTTAAGTTTGGAACAAGATGAATTATTGTTTATAGCCATATACATGTGAAATTTTTGTGGTGAATATTCAGAAACATCTATTAAACATTGCAAACAGATACTCTGTTAGATGCTAGGGATATAAAACCATGTAAAACACTTGAGGAATCCATATTCTTTCTGGGAAGTTGAACACATAAGATAGCCTTGTTTATGTACTGGAGAGTACTGAAGTAGAGATGTGTTAAGTATTACAGGAACAGAAAAGATGAAACATCTGACCATCCATCTTGACTACTGTGAAAATCAAGAAAGATCGCAAAAATGAGCTGGATTCTGAAAAATGAGGAAAAGTTTGCTGAATGTTCTAGTCAGGGTTTTTGTTACAAACAACAGAAAACAATCCTGACTAACTTAAGAGAGGAATTTTTTGAACAATATTGCTAACTGACAGAATTATTGGCTAGAGAGATAGACTTGGAAGAAGCTAAGCGAAGCTGCATAACTAGAACCAGAGCCAGGGCCATGGCCTAGGAACAGCCTAGTTAGTGTATTACCTGTTAGAGTACTTATATCCCAGACAGTGGAACCCACTGCAGGAAGTTCTGACTGCCTCTGCTTCTGTTTGTCACTAACTCCATCCTTCAGGTAGCTAAGCATAGGTCATTGATGTTCACATGGCAGGGTCAAGGAAGCCAAGAGCAAATAAGGATCTGACCTTTCCTAAAATAGCACTAGTGGAAAATGCCCCCAAATTAGAATGGACATTCAGATGATGTCAACCCAAAAAAGGTAAAAACAGAATTACTTCAGTAGATGACTGAGGAAGAATGGTTAGAGGGGAACCTAAACAACCCCCCACTTGTTGCCTACAAGAGTAGGCAGTGGTCGGAGACAAATCTAGAAAGGGAGGTTTGGAACACCTGTGAAAGACCTCATATGGTGTATTTACAAGTTCAGACTCTCATCCCTCACAACTTACCCACTTCATTGCTCAAAGCATTTAAGCCACAAGTTTGGAATTTATTCCCTCTGTGCTTGAGATACATTGTGGAACAGTGACAATGGTAATAATACCATCTAACAGGCACTGAGCTGAACATTTCATGTGTAGTTTTTCATGTCAGCCTTTTACCACTCCTATTTGGCTGATGAAGATACTGAGGCTCTGAGAATTCAAGTAGCAATCCTACAACTAGTGATTTTAAAGCAAACCTTTCTGACTGGAGGGTCTAAGATCTCAGGTGCTGCACGGTAGTACTCTTCTAGTGATAAAATGCTGAGTTCTAGAGGGAAAACTGGCAGCAATTCCAGGCAGCAGTCTGGAAGATGTAGATAGTGATTTACAACTGGAAGTATCATCCATATCACCTGAGTCTTTAAAAATTGCAATGCCTTGGGGCACCTGGGTGGCTCAGTCGGTTAAGCGGCCGACTTCGGCTCAGGTCATGATCTCGCGGTCCGTGAGTTCGAGCCCCGCGTCGGACTCTGTGCTGACAGCTCAGAGCCTGGAGCCTGCTTCGGATTCTGTGTCTCCCTCTCTCTGACCCTCCCCCGTTCATGCTCTGTCTCTCTCTGTCTCAAAAATAAATAAAACGTTAAAAAAAAAAATTAAAAATTGCAATGCCTATATCCCATCACAGACCTAACAAATCAAAATTTCTGGTGAATTGGACCTAGGTATAGGCTTTTGAAGTAGATCCCCCAGTAATTTGGGAGCATGTCTTAGTTGAGAATGTAGAACATGATAAGGAAGTCACCACATTTGACCAGCAAAGGAGGACAGGACTTGAACTAAGGCAGTCATGCTGACACTGGAGTGAAAGGGATGAATTTGTGGTTAACTTCATTTCAAAGATAAGTGGCAGAATTTGGTGACTGTGGAAAGAGAGAGGAACTAACATTTATTAGATGCCTATTGATAGGTGCCACTCCAGGTGTTTTATATTTTAAAAACTGATGATACCAAATGCTGTTGAGTATGTCAAGCAGCTATAGCTCTTACAGATTGTTTGTGGGATTAAAAATGGTTCATCCACTTTTAAAACCAGTTTTGCAACTTCTTATAAGGTTAAATACACATGACCCAGCAATCCCACTTGCGAGGATCTGCCAAAGAGAAATGAAAGCATATGTCTACTTAAAGAATGTTTTCGCAGCTTAATAGTCACCAAAAACTGAAAACAACCCAAATATTTATCAACTTATGAGTGGATAAATAGTGACTTGTCCATAGTAATGGATTATTACTCAGCAATGAAAGAAGCTATTAAAACAACATGGAACAAACTCAAAAGCATTATGCTAAGTAAAAGAAGCTAGACACAAAAGACTGTACTCTTTATGATACCATTTATGTGACAGAAATGACATCAGTGGTGTAGGAATTGCTGATTGTATCCTGTTGTTTGAATTTGTCATAATTTGTTTATCAGGTCACAATTTTAGCCATTATAACAGATATGTAATGGTGTATCATTGTGGTTTTTTATTTGCATTTCTCTATCTTGAGCATCTTTTCATGTGTTTATTGGACATTCCTATATCTTTTTTTGTGGATTGCCTATTTAATCATCTGAATATTTTTATTTATTTAAGATTTTTTTTAAGTTTATTTTGAGAGAGTGTGTGCTCATGAGGGGGAGGGGACAGAGAGAGAGAGAGAGAGAGAGAGAGAGAGAATCCCAAGTAGACTCCACTCCACACTGTGAGCACGGAGGCCAACACGGGGCTCGAACCCACAAACCATGAGATTGTGACCTGAGCTGAAATCAAGAGTCAGATGCTTAACCAACTGAGCCACCCAGGCACCTCTGCATATTTGTTGAAATTAAAATACAATTTTTGAAAGAGCAAGCGAGTGAGCACAGAGAAGGGGCAGGTGAAGAGAATCTTAAGCAGGCTCCACACTCAGTGCAGAGCCCGACATAAGGCTCAGTCTCAAGACTGTGAGATCGTAGGGTGCCTGGGTGGCTCAGTCGGTTGAGCATCCAACTTCGGCTCAGGTCACGATCTTGCAGCTCGTGAGTTTGAACCCTGCGTTGGGCTCTGTGCTGACAGCTCAGAGCCTGGAGTCTGCTTTGGAGTCTATGTCTCCCTCTCTCTCTGCCCCTAACCCACTCGCATTCTGTCTCCATCTCTCTCAAAAATAAATAAACATTAAAAAAAAATTTTTTTTAAAAGACCGTGAGATCATAACCTGAGCTGAAATCAAGAGTCTGACACTTAACCGAGCCACCCAGACACCCCAAATCTTATGCATATTTTAAAATTTAGTATAAGTTTGTATAGAATTGTAAAAATTCTGTTGGTATAGAGTTGTAAGAATTTTTTATATATACTGGATGTAAGCATAGTTAATACTTTCAGCCAGTGGCTTATCTTTTCGTTTTCTTAACAGTATTTTCTTGAAGAGCAGTTTTAAATTTTGATGTTGTCCAAATTGTCAGTTTTTTTCTTCTTTGGTTACTAACATGAGTTTTACATCTGAATGTAGGAAGAGGATTTGACAACTTGACTTCTATTCATCTTGCCCGGCATACTCCTACAGGAACACTGGTGACTATAAAAATTACAAATCTGGAAAACTGCACTGATGAACGCCTGAAAGCTTTACAGGTAACAAAATGAAAAAAATGATTTATTTAATGTCTATTTGAGGAGATTACATCTGTAAGAATTTTTTTTACCAAATTAATATTTCTTTCTGTTAGAGGAAGTTAGATTTCTTTCTTCTAATGAATATGCAAGTACAGAATTGGAAGGAATACTTGGAATCCAGATCCACAGAAGAACAAATATATTCAAACTTTGGTAATTACTGTAAATTCCTTCAAATGAATATCATATTCAAAATGTTGGTCTGGAGATTTACAATAATCTTAGTCCAATCACAAATAGTCAAATGAGGAAATAGAAAAAACAAAAGCATACAGTTTCCTTTTCATCCAGCTAAGTAAAATTAACTTCTGAATGAATAAATTTTAACAGAATTGCATTTTAGGAATATTATAATACCATTTTCATTGTCACTAATTTTTTTTCAATTTCAAATTAAAAAAATTTTTTCAAATTTATTTAAATTCAAGTTAGTTAACATACAGTGTAGTACTGGTTTCAGGAGTAGAACCCAGTGATTCATCACTTACATATAACATCCAGTGCTCATCCCAATAAGTGCCCTCCTTAAAGCTCATCACCCATTTGGCCCATCTCCACCTACCTCCCCTTCAGCAACCCTCAGTTCTCTATATTTAAGAGTCTCTTATGGTTTGCCTCCCTCTCTGTTTTTATCTTATTTGTCCTTCCCTTCCCCTATGTTCATTTGTTGTGTTTCTTAAATTCCACATATGAATGAAATCATATATTTGTCTTTTTCTGACTGATTTCTTTCACTTATCATAATTCTCTCCAGTTCCATCCACATTGTTGCAAATGACAAGATTTCATTCTTTTTGACTGCCAAGTAGTATTCCATTGTGTGTGTGTGTGTGTGTGTGTGTGTGTACCCAGGCACCTCTGCATATTTATTGAAATTAAAATTTTTGAAAGAGCAAGTGTGTGTGTGTGTGTGTGTGTGTGTGTGTATTTATGTATGTATGTTGTGTATATATACATATAAATGTATATATATATACACACACACACCACATCTTCTTTATTCATCAGTCAGACATTTGGGCTCTTTCCATAATTTGGCTATTGTTGAAAGCTCTGCTATAAGCATTGAGGTGCATGTGCCCCTTCAAATCAGCATTTTTGTATCCTTTGGATAAATAGTAGTGCAATTGCTGGGTCGTAGGGTAGTTCTATTTTTAGTTTTTTGAGGAACTGCCATACTGTTTTCCAGAGTGGCACTAATTTCAAGTTTTTATTTAAATTCTAGTTAGTTAACTAGGGCGCCTGGGCAGCTCAGTCGGTTAAGCATCTGACTTCAGCTCAGGTCATGATCTCACGGTTTGTGGGTTTGAGCCCTGTTCTGGGCTCTGTGCTGACACCTTGGAGCCTGGAGCCTGCTTCAGATTCTGTGTCTCCCTCTCTCTCTTCCTCTCCCCTGCTCGTGCTCTTTCTCTGAAAAATAAGTAAGCATTAAAGAACATAAATTCTAGTTAACATATGGTGTCATATTGGTTTCAGGTGTAGAATTTAGTGGTTCATCACTTATATATAACAGCCAGTGCTCATCACAAGTGTCCTCCTTAATGCCCATTGCCCATTTAGCCCACCCCTCCCCTCCATCAACCCTCAGTTCTCTATAGTTAAGAGTCTCTATAGTTGAGAGTTTGTCTCCCTCTTTTTCTTACCCCTTCCCCTATGTTAATGTGCTTTGTTTCTTTAATTCTACATATGAGTGAAATCATATGGTATTTGTCTTTCACTGACTTATTTCACTTAAAATAATACACTTAAGCTCCATCTATGCTGTGTCACTAATCATTTTTGATATAAAGAGGGAAAGCATTTTTTGATATTGTCCTTATTTTTAAAGTATTTACATGTGCACATGTGTATTGCACAGAAAAAAAGATTGAAAGAAATTATGCTGAAATGTTAACAGTGGTTCTCTCTGAGATTTAGTGTTAGAAGTGATTATCTTCACAGTTTTATGTATTTTTAAATGTTTCTGTTTTAAGAATATAGTATAGATGTTGAGAGTATGACCTCAGAAGTCAGACTGAGATCACATCTCACTTCTATTTCTTTTGTTGATTATATGCTCTCGGACAAGTTTTCTAACTTATTTCTATGTTTCTTATTTCCTATTTCTCTCTTGTAAAATAGGAATGATCATATGACATACTTAATGTCTTGTTGGTGAGATTTAAAGAAATGGCAGCACCAAGAACAATGCTTGGTATCAATAAATTCTGCTGAGTGTTAGCTGCCACCTCTACTGTTATTTTCATCACAAGGCAAAAACAAGTTGTTTTAAATGTCTTGTCTCTTGTGTGTTTATCCTAGAAAGCAGTGATTTTGTCCCACTTTTTCCGGCACCCCAATATTACAACCTATTGGACTGTTTTCACTGTTGGCAGCTGGCTTTGGGTTATTTCTCCATTTATGGCCTATGGTAAGAAAACTTGTCTTACATAAAATAACTCAAGAGTTTAGCGTGGAAGCCATACTTATAAGGATGAGTGGGATCTTAGATTTATGATTCACTACTTTTAATTTATAAATCTGGTGGCCAATTCTAGATTTCATGATAAATTCCATATCTGGTTCATGTTGACCTGATGATCAATGAAACTACTACTGCTTCTCCAAGAAGTGTGTGCCTTTGAACAAGCTCTCTCTTCCCTTCAGTTCCCTGCCCTTCTGTCAATGGAGAGCCACTATAAGTCTTTAAGCAGAATGTTTTTTCACCTGTGCACACCATCTCTGTCCCTATTTCTCTCATTGTAAACTTACTTTATTATAGTATAAACATCTGTGTGTGTACCTGTCTCCTTTTACTGTACTTCAGCTTCTTGAGGGCAGGATCATGTATGTATTTTTCATTTTGGTGCTCATACAGTTCCTTGCACAAAGTGTTCAATAATTATATTGCACAAATAAACAAATGGATTCTAGAGCTTTTATTTTTATTTTTTATTTTTTAAAATATAATTTATTGTCAAGTTGGCTAACATACAGTGTATACAGTGTGCTCTTGTTTTTGGGGGTAGATTCCCGTGATTCATCGCTCACATAAAACACCTAGTGCTCATCCCAACAAGTGCCGTCCTCAATGCCCATCACCCATTTTCCCCTCTTCCACCCCCCCATCAACCCTCAGTTCTCTGTATTCAAGAGTTAGAGCTTTGATCTTTAGGATAACTTTGATGAATTGCCTCTGGGTCTAAAAATATATAAATACAGTATTTTTTTAAGTAATACCGAAAATTGCTAATTCTCTTTTCTAATCTCTAGAGTATCATTAGAAAAGTCTTTTTAAAGATTCTTGAAGGAAAACTACCTTTGCATAGGAAAGTAGGTAGACTCTAAAACAGGTGTGTGTGTGTGTGTGTGTGTGTGTGTGTGTGTATTTATAGTTGAAAAGAACATTTAAAACATAGCTAGAAGCAAAACCAATGTTCAGTTAAAGATTTCAGGTGTTTCTTTCAGGTTCAGCAAGTCAGCTCTTGAAGACTTACTTTCCTGAAGGAATGAGTGAAACTTTAATAAGAAACATTCTCTTTGGAGCAGTGAGAGGGTTGAGCTATCTGCACCAAAATGGCTGCATTCACAGGTATTTATTTATTTGTATTTTACAGAATGAAATCATTTAAGGAGCTTTTAGGAAGGAGCAGTTGAGTGTTAGGAGAGATAGGAAACTCATAAGTGAAAATTGAGAGAGGAAGGGGCCAGTAGTAGTAAATGCTTATTACATTTTATGGTCACTCACCAAAAATGTTCAGACCACATCCTCTTTGCCAAATGCTGTGCTTAGTGTTCTGGTGGAGAGCCTTTCCTCGTGGAGTATAAACTCTATGTAATGGGATCCTTGTTGTCTCTTTTGTTTCTCTTAAGCATATAAAGAGCTGCTTTATCTGCTTTATAGCTCTATGTCATATTTACAAATTTATGTACAAATTGGAACTAAACCTTTCGTTAATTTCTTAAATATGTTGTAGCACTTTGAGATTATCATACTAAGTATCAATTCTCTTGTTTTTAAACTATAGATGCAGAACTAATTGACTGAACATTAAAAACAATGCTGTTTTAAGATATACTGGGATGTTTTTCTTTTTAAATTATTTTTAAAGTTCGTTTCAGTCTCTTTAAAGCTTGTTTTCTTACTATTCATTTTTAGGAACATTCTGGTTAACTATGAGTTCTAACAGACCGTATTCTAATTAATCAAGGTTTTACTACACTTAACCAGACTCCCTTAGTTTCCAAATTCAGTATTTTACTGAACGAGTCTCTTTTATAATTTATTTGAAAAAAGAAATTTTTATGTTAAGACATATATTTATAAATGATGTTAATACCAGGGGAGGCTGCCTTTTATTGGATAATGCTGCATTTAACTTTATATTCTAACTCTATGCTTCAAATATTACTTGATTTTTTTAGACTTCTCCTTGGGTATTTTACAGCAGTATCCTAAAATAGTGAAATTAGTAATGTGATTCCATTCCAAGTTTGAAAAAAAATATTATCACTTCCAAACATGTAGCTGTCAGTTGTATTTTCCCTTGTTCTAATGCTATATTAAATAGTTGAAAGGATTCCTAATTCCCTGAATATTTTATATGTGTGTATGTATATATGTATATGTGTGTGTATAAGCACACTTACATATAAGCGTGCTGTTTTATAAAGAGTATTTAATTTCCAAGAGAATACATGGATTTGTTCTGACCAGATTTTTATTCTTCATTGGCCAATTTCCTAGTATTTAGGATTGTTTCTTTTTGTTCTAGGAGTATTAAAGCCAGCCATATCCTCATTTCTGGTGATGGCCTAGTGACCCTCTCTGGCCTGTCCCACCTGCATAGTTTGGTTAAGCATGGACAGAGGCATAGGGCTGTGTATGATTTCCCACAGTTCAGCACATCAGTGCAGCCGTGGCTGAGCCCAGAACTACTGAGACAGGTCAGGTGTGGCCTTTGCATTGGGTTGTCTGTGCATCTTGAGTGTCTTCTGAGCTTGACTAAAGGACAATTGTGCCCTTAGATTTGGCTTGGTGAATGGCCTACTGCAAGACTTTTCCTCTTTCTTGTCAAAATTATTGTTAGGGATTTTAAAATGTATATACCATATATTAGGTATATCTTGATTTCTCACCTAATGAGTTTTTTTCATTGTTCAACATCCTTTCTCAAAAAAACACAGATATATAACTTTTTATTTTATTTTCACTAAAGGACTTCAAATTAATTGTTCTACAGGATTTACATGGATATAATGTAAAGTCAGATATTTACAGTGTTGGGATTACAGCATGTGAATTGGCCAGTGGGAAGGTACCTTTCCAGGACATGCATAGGACTCAGGTAAATGCTACTAAAATCCCAAACTAATTTCCCTTCATAAGATCCCTTATATTCTAGATAATTTCTGTTAAAATGTCTGTTAGAATCTTTATTATTGTTTTAACATTTTCCCTGAAAAGGGTGAAAGAAACTTTTCTTTCTTTTAGATGTTGTTACAGAAGCTGAAAGGTCCTCCTTACAGCCCATTGGATGTCAGTATCTTCCCTCAATCAGAATCCAGAATGAAGAATTCCCGATCAGGTGTAGACTCTGGGATTGGAGAAAGTGTACTTGTCTCCAGTGGAACTCAAACAGTAAATAGTGACAGATTGCAAACTCCATCCTCAAAAACTTTCTCTCCTGCCTTCTTTAGCTTGGTACAGCTCTGTTTGCAACAAGATCCTGAGAAAAGGTAATATTGGCCACTTCTAAATAGCATCAAACTTACATGTTTTATTTTTTATAGAAGCTTTTCAAGTCTCTTTTCTCAATCTTTTGATCAAAAAACTATAATCTAGAAAATATCAAAACTAAAAACAAATAGAGGCAATGAGCAAATGGGAATAATACTGAAGTCAGAAGACTTGGGCTCCAATCTCAGCTGTATCATTTCCTAAGTCACCTTGTAAAAATCAGTTCATCTTTCCGGACATTAATTACTGTATTTATGTTAATACATTTTAGAAAGCTCCAAGCAGTACAAAAATGTTGTTTCTGTGTAACAATAGTGTAAATTATTACATAACTATACATTAATGTTAGTACTTTAAGATGTGTCTTATCTTTTTTAGCCCCGTAATGCCTAGCACACTTCCTTATAACTAGTAAGTGCCCCATAAATGTTCTCTCTCAATTCTTTCCATTAGTCAAGGTTAAAGTTAAGAATTGGGCTTCCTGATATTTCTTTTTCTTTTTTTAGTATTGAGTTTTATAGCTCTGAATCTAATTTCTAATACTTTTTTACACCTAAAAATACACAGTCTAATACAACGTTCTATTTTTTTTTATAACATTAAAAAAAATATCAGACCATCTGCAAGCAGTTTATTGTCCCATGTGTTCTTCAAACAGGTAAGCTGATATATCTTCTGTTGTCTAGATATTTTTAGTTACTATTAAAAATTCATTTAATCTTGTTAGCTTAAAGGGACAATTTGGTAACCAAGATTCTTAATAATGACTTTCTTACCAAAGTAAAGTTAAAAATACGAAAACTTTTGTAGTAGTTCAATTATAGGCTTTCTAAAATATTTCCATTTTGCAAAACAAAATGAATAAAAACCAGAATGTCATTAAATGTTACTATACCCTCAGCTTATATTTTGATTAATTTAGAGACAGTTTTTTATGCTGGCTAGAAATGATGAAGGGGAAAAATAATTCTGATAAAGATCAGTTTATTTGGTTATTACTTCTTCCTGTTTTCAGATGATCAAAGGCATTATTAGTGAAAATACCTAAAAAATATTTTAAACACTTAACATGACTTTTTAAAAAATCATTTATTGCTGACATATGTACCAATAGCTTTGAGTTTCTTTAACAGATGAAAGAAGAAAGCCAGGACTCAATACTTACACTGTTGCCTCCTAAGCCATCAATAGCACTGTCTCCAGTGTCACGTTGGACTGAGCCGGAATGTGATTTTCCTGATGAAAAAGACTCAAACTGGGAATTCTAGGGCTGCCAAATCCTGTATGTCCTAGATACTTGACACTTTCTCTCTGCTACTTTTCTTCTGTATTGCTAGGTACAAATACTAGAATTATACTTGAAAATACCATTGTTGCACTGGAGAATCTATTGTTTAAAACCACTCTGTTCAAAGAAGCATGAGTTTATATCCTTTTTGGTTAACTCACAGTTCTATTACAACTCCAGAAAAACTTCAGAATTATGAATCTAGTTACATTTAGTGTCCTCTGTTCTCATTTTTTTCCCCAAGCTGTGACTAATTCCTCTTCTTGATCTTTGAATTTAAGTTTTGAGCCATTTAATTTTTTCAGCATTTTGTTGCCCTCAGGGGAATGAGCCCTCAGAGGACAGTGCTTCCAAGTACACTTTTTACTTCCAGATTCTCTAGCCTTTTTGATCAGCTATTGTTAGACCAACAGGCTAGTTTATCCTGGCATCAAAACCCTTTTTTGGTAGAAGGGAAAATGTTTATACTTCCCATATTATTCTGTTAAATATCAAACTGAGCCTCACTCACATTAAATGATAAAGAAGTTGTAATTTGTGCTTTTTTTTTTCATTTTTAAGAGGCTAAAGTGACACTTTTCTACTTATGTAAGTTATAGATCCTAAATTCATGCACCCTGTGGGAGCTCAATAAAGATTTATTAAATTGAGTTTATGGTTTTATTTTTCTTTGTGATTTGACAAAGCTAAAACACAGATTCTAATTTGTGTTGCCAAGGGAAGCCCCTAGATTATTTACATAATGTAAAGAATTGGAGACGACCTGGTATTTATTCAATGAGGCAGAAGATGTTCTGACCCTTTATAGGACTATTCTTGCTGCAGTAGGGGATACAACATTTAAGGGCATAGAGATCTTAATTAATGGTTTTACCTTATTAGCAAAAAAGAGATGTACCTCAAGGAGTATTTGGTACTCCTTGTGGTAAATTGGGACCTACCTTAGTTAATGGATTTTCTTAAAATAATTTTTACTGTAATGTTAAATAAGATTAAGATGATTGTCTTAAGACTAAAGAATTAAAACAATGAGACAAATAATGTAAAAATGAATAGACAATTTGAAACACAAACCTTTTTAGGTTTATTGGCCAGATCACCTCAAGAATGTTTAGGTTACTCCATCAAGTAAGCCATGAAGACCTGCCAAGGTAGAGGAGGGAAAGGAGATGAGTACCAGTTGAGGCCCTGAGATCACCGGTAGTTGTGGGGGCTATAGGTTATTCCACTAACCTCCTCCTGTTTCCTCTAGGTAAGAGAGGCTCACAGGAACTATAGAGGAGGTTCTGAATCTGGGTGGAGAGTTGATGTTAGTGCAAGAGATGGAATCTGGAAGCCCTGAAGCAGTGCCTCTCAGATCTCCTGTGAGTGTATCAGAGTTCTCCAAGAAACAAAAACTAATAGGATATTTATTATAAGGAATTGGTTACACTATCATGGAGACTAACAAGTCCCAAGATCTGCAAGGTGAATGGGCAACCTAGAGACCCAGAAAAATTAATGATGCAGTTCCAGTTCAAAGACTGGTTGGCTGAAGACCCAGAAAGAGCTGATGTTTCAGAGTCCACAGGCAGGAAAAAGCTGATGCCCTGTTTGAAGGCAGTTAGGCAGAAGGAATGATCTCTTATTCAGGGTAGGGTCAGCCTAGTCAACCTTTTTGTTCTGTTCAGGTCTTCAACTGATGAGGCCCACCCACATCAAGAGGGCAATCTTCTTTATTCAGTCTACAGATTTAGATGCCAATTTCATCAAAAAAACTCCCTCACAGAAATACCCAGAGTAGTGTTTGACCAAATAAATGGGCACCCTGTGGCCCAGTCAAATTGACAGATAAAATTAGTCATCATAATAGATATTGATAGCATCACCCTGAGATCACTTGCCTTAAATTTTGCACCATAGACTCCTTGCTGTATTAATTTTCTATCTCTGATATAACAAATTACCACAAACTTAGTGGCATAAAATATTATAAACTTATTATCTTACAGTTCTAGAAGTCAGAAATGTCAAATGGGTTGGCAGGGCTACATTCCTTTTAGGGGCCATAGGGAGAAATCTGCCTTTTCCAACTTCTAGCAACTACCTACCTGCCTGCCTTTGCCTCACAAACCAGCATTATTTGGCTTCTGTTCAGTGATCACCTCTGACTGACCCTTCTGCCTCTTTTGAGGGCTCTTGTGATTGTATTGGGCCTACTCAGAAAATCCAAGATAATCTCCCCCCATCTCAAGATTCTTAATCACAGCTTCAAAGTCCCTTTTGCCATGTAAGGTAAAATACAGGTTCCTGAGATTAAGATGTTGATATGTTTAGGATGGGGACAGGGGAGTCATCATTCTACCTTGGTGTCTAATGTCTTACATGTCTAATCTCATCTTGGTGTCTGCTTTCTGAAGAACCAAACTAGTACAGTCACCTTAGTTAAAATGCCTTCCTATGATCTTCTATAGTACTTTCCCCAAACAGCACTTACACAACTCTGTATTTGTATATTTATGTCCCCAGTAGACTGTGGACTCCTTGAGAATATGGTCTTATTCACTAGTATATTCCTAGTGTTTAGCCAAGTGTTTGGCATATTGTAGACATTTAATATTTAAGGAATTCTTCCTTGAATAAAGGATAAGAGGGTTTTTTGTTTTTAAAAAAGACTTGAAAAAATTTGAGAGATGTCTATAATTTTGATTTCTATTGAAATTTTTGACTCTTGGTATGTTACAGTATTGCCATTATAAGTTCAATGAGGTAAAGGGATTTCAGTTTCATTTAGTAAATAGTTCCTTTATTACAGGCCAGGTCAGTACTATTGGTCAATTGTCAGCTCTCAAATCCATTTATTCACTCTTCCCCTGCTATGCTTCATTGGGAATAATATTTCCTCACACTCGTACTCTCTGGTTTCCAAGGAGGCAGGAGTGGCAGATCAGAGCATAAGAGGAGACAGAAGAAATGTGGTATTTCTCACCTTTTGTCCCACTTCTCTGTTTCTTGTGGTGTCTCTGGTAGCAGGTGTATCTTCTTTGTCTTTTGGCTTTAGGACTCTGGTAACACCACTTCTTGCTGTCAATTCCATCTGATGGTATCATTTCCTGCTCTTGCTAATCTTTGGATTGCTTCACCATCTCTTTTGGTTTCTTAGCCTTGGTTCCATCACCCATGAAACCAGTTCCCTGTGTTCCTTCTACTTGAAAGATCCAGAGTTACTTTCCCAGTTGCATGCTGATTGATACACATACTAACAGCCTTGAGGATAACTAGAAATTCTTGGTCTCACCGCCCCCCCCCCCCCGCCCAAAATTACTAACTTGATTATACCATTGAGTGATCAAGAATCTATTTTCTATTAGCCAATTCTATTTAAGCCCCATAGCCTTTATGATTTGTTAGAAAAAATTGAAACTGACAAAAATTCTATAAATTGAAGTTTTTCTCAAGAGTGAACCAAAGTTTGACAAGATCCAAATATTGTATTGGAGCCTGGGAAGATGGTTGAGTACGAAGAGCCTAAATTCAGCTTGTCCCATGGATACATATGGATAATAGCCACAACAGTATAACCCAGAAAACAACCCAAAGACTGGTAGAACAAGCTTTCCACAGTTAATTGCATAGAGGAGGCCACAAGGAAAAATGTAGGAGGGGCAGAGATGGGGTCATTACCCAAACTCTTGGTGAGACTAACCACAAAAGAAAGGGACTCCACAAGCACAGAGAAAGGAGAGGACCAACCACACAGCAGGCCCCCCAGACAGTGATGAATCACCTCAACATCTGACTTTGAAAACCAATGGGGCTTAACTTCACAAGTTTTTACAATCAGCAGGGCTTACCTCCTGGTACTTTGGAGATCTTAGGGCTTAGCTCTAGAAGAGCCAGGGAGCAATAGGGACACCTTAGCAAAAAGCCCTGCCGAGAAACAGCATAGAAGTAGCAGTTTGAAAAGTACCTGGGTACACAGCAAAAAGATTTGTTTACTAATTTCAGAACATGTGCTGAAGGGTTAGGGATCTTTAGGAGAGTTGTTCAAGAACAAAAGAGCTGACAGGAGCCATTTCTCTACTGCCCCCCAGCTTAGCTCACTGGACACTTGCAGGAAACAGCATGACCAATCTCCACCTAGCTTGCTAACACACCACACTCTACCTGTGCTTTCTCCTGTGGCTCCACCCCATCCAATCTGTCCCACTTACCAAGAGTCCCTTCAAAGTGGCTCCTGTGATTTCACATCCTGCAAGCAGCCCCCACAGTGACCAGTGCCACTCCAAAGTAATGACAGAGAATTTTAAAGCAGCAAGAGAAAAGAAAACAGCTACATACAAGGGAAACTTCATAAGGGTATCTACTGATTTATCAGCAGAAACTTTGAATATATAATATGCCACTCCTGGTCTGCTAAGTGCTGAAAGGAAAAAAAACCTGCAACCAAAAATACTCTACCCAGCAAGATTATCACTCAGAATAGGAGAGATCAGGAATTTCCCAAACAAAAGTTAAAGGAATTGTCACCACTAAGCCAGCCTTGTAAGAAATGTTAAAGGGAATTAATCTTTCAGTGGAAAGAAAAACTATAAACATGAGTAAGAAAATTAGAAAAGGAAAAAATTCCACAGGCACATACAAACATAATAAAGGTAGATAAATCACATAAATCACTTATAAGACCAGTAGGGAGGACTTTTGGCAAAGATGGCAGAGTAGAAGGGCCCTAAACTCACCTGTGCTGTGTATATAACCAGATAACACATCAGTGTAACCCAGAAAATGACTCAAAGACTGGAAGAATAAACTCCAGAACTAAATGTAGAGAAGAGGCCACATTGAAGAAGGTAGAAAGGGTAGAGACATGGAGGGGAGCTAAACCCTGCAGATCTGGCTGCCAGAAGGAGAGATATACAGGTGCAGACAAGGGCACAAAACAAACTATCAAATCAGGGAGGCTGCACAGCAAAGACAAATCACCGTAGAATTTGGCTTTGAAGACTAGAGGGCCAAATTTTGTGAATTCTTACAACCAGCAAGACTTAAAACCTGCAACTTTAAGAATCAGCAAACTTGGCAGAGGCAGTAAGATGGCAGAGTAGTAAGGGGACCCTGAGTTTGTCTCATTCCTGAAACACAGCTATATCAGCATCAAACCATTTCGAACACACAGGTAATTGACCTGAGGATTAATGCAACAACCTGTATAATTTGAGAGATCTTGGCAGATGAAGCAATTACCCCTGGAGAAAGAACAGGAATAAATGGCCAGGGATTTAATCAACAAAGATGTAAGTAAGATGTATAAACTAGAATTGAAAACCACAATTATAAGAATACCAGCTGGGGTTGAAAAAAAGCATAGAAGACACCAGAGAATCCTTTTCTGCAGAGGTAAATGAACTAAAATCTAGTCAGGCCAAAATGTAAAATGCTGTAACTGGGATACAGTCTCAAATGGATTCCATGATGGCTTGGATAGACAAAGCAGACCAGCAAATCAGTGATATAGAAGATAAAATTATGGAAAATAATGAAGCTGAAAAAAAGAGGGGATACAATGGCAAAAGGTAATGATACAAGACTTAGATAAATCAGTGACTATTAAAGAGGAACCATTCATGTAACAGAGTTCCAGAAGATGAAAAGAGAAAGGGACAGAAGGTTTTTATAGCTGAAAACTTCCCTAAACTGGAGGACACAGACACCAAAATTCAAAAAGTACAGGGAACTCCTGTTAATTTCAACAAAAAACCAACAATTACCAAGGCATATCATAGTCAAATTCACAAAATACACAGACAAGGAAAGTATCCTGAAAGCAACAAGGGAAAAAAAGTCTTTAACCTCCAAAGGAAGACAGATCAGGTTCACAACAAATCCGTCCACAGAAGCCTGGCAGGCCAAAAAGGAGTGGTAGGATAGAGGCGCCTGTGTGACTCGGTTGGTTAAGTATCTGATTCTTGACTTTGGCTTGGGTCATCTCAGAGCTCGTGGGTTTGAGTCCCACATTGGGCTCTATACTGGCAGCGTGGAACCTGTTTGGGATTCTCTCTCTCTCTGCCCCTCCCCAGGTCTCATGCTCATACTTTCTCTCTCTTAACATAAACTTAAAAAAAAAAAAAAAAAAGAATGGAGTGGCAGGATATATTTAATGTGGTGAACGGGAAAAATATACAGCCAAGAATTCTTTATCCAGCAAGGCCACTATTCAGAAGAGAAGGAGAAATAAAGAGCTTCTCAGACAAAATCTAAAGGAGTTCATGACCACTAAACCAGCCCTGCAAGAAATTTTAAGGGGGAGTCTTTGGAGAAAAAACAAGACCAAAAGGCCAAAAGCAACAAAGACTAGAAAGGACCAGAGAACATCACCAGAAACACCAACTCTACAGGCAACACAATGGCACTAAATTCATATCTTTCAATAATCACTCTGAATGTAAATGGACTGATTGCTCCAATAAAAAGACATAGGGTATCAGAATGGATAAAAAAGAAAGATCCATCTATATGTTGCCTACAAGAGACTCATTTTAGACCTAAAGACATCTGCAGATTGAAAGTGAGGAAATGGAGAACCAACATTCATGCTAATATATGTCAAAAGAAAGCTAGGGTAGCCATACTTAGGCAAACTAGAATTTAAAACAAAGAGTGTAACAACAGATGAAGGGCATTATATCATAATTAAGGGGTCTATCCACCAAGATCTAACAACTGTAAATATTTATGCCCCCAAGACAGAGGCACCCAAATATATAAACCAATTAATCACAAATATAAAAAACTTATTCATAACAATACAATAATAGTAGGGGACTTTAACACCCCAATTACAACAATGAACAGATTAAGCATAAAATCAAAAACAATGGCTCTGAATGACACACCAGACTTGACGGACTTCACAGATATATTCAGAACATTTCATCCTAAAGCAGCAGAATACACATTCTTCTCTAGTGCACAAGAAATATTATCCAGAATAGATCACATACTGGGTCACAAATCAGCCCTCAACAAATACAAAAACACTGAGATCATACTGTGCGTATTTTCAGACCACAATGCTATGAAACTTGAAATCAATCACAAGAAAAAATTTGCAAAGACCACAAATATTTGGAGGATAAAGAACATCCTACTAAAAAAAAAAAAGAAAAAGAGGGAGAGTGCCAAACCATAAGAGACTCTTAAAAACTGAGAATAAACTGAGGGTTGATGGGGGGTGGGAGGGAGGAGAAGGTGGGTGATGGGCATTGAAGAGGGCACATGTTAGGATGAGCACTGGGTGTTGTATGAAAACCAATTTGACAATAAATTTCATATTAAAAAAATTAATGAGTTAACCAAAAATTTAAAAGAGGAAATTAAAAAGTACATGGAAGCCAATGAAAATGAAAACATGACAGTCCAAAACCTTTGGGATGCAGCAAAGGTGGTCATGAGAGGGAGGCATATAGCAATCCAGGCCTTCCTAAAGAAGGAAGAAATGTCTCAAATACACAACCTAGCCTTACACCTAAAGGAGCTGGAAAAAGAACAGCAAATAAAGCCTGAAGCTAGCAGAAGAAGAGAAACAATAAAGATTAGAGGAGAAATCAATGATACTGAAATTAAAAAAAAAAAAAAGAACAATGAAACTAGGAGCTGGATCTTTGAAAGAATTAACAAAATTGATAAACCTCTAGCCAGATTTATCAAAAAGAAAAAGGAAAGGACCCAAATAAATAAAATCATGAATGAAAGAGGAGAGATCACAACGCCACAGAAATACAAGCAATAATAAGAGAATATTGTGAGCAATTACATGCGAACAACATGGGCAATCTGGAAGAAATGGATAAATACCTAGAACATATAAACTACCAAAACTGAAACAGGAAGAAATAGAAAATTTTAACAGACCCATAACCTGTAAAGAAATTGAATCAGTGATCAAAAATCTCCCAACAAACAAGTGTCCAGGGCCAGATAGAATTCTACCAAACATTTAAAGAAGAGTTAATAACTATTCTTTTGCAGCTGTTCCAAAAAATAGAAATGAAAGGAAAACTTATAAAATCATTATATGAGGCTAGCATTACCTTAATGCCAAAATGAGACAGACCCCACTAAAAAGGAGCATTACAGACCAATTTCCCTGATGAACATGGATGCAAAAATTCTCCACAAATTATTAGCAAATCAAATCCAACAATACATTAAAAAAATTTTTCACCATGATCAAGTGGGATTTATTCCTGGGCTTCAGGGTTGGTTCAATATCCACAAATAAATCAGTGTGATACATCACATTAATAAAAGAAAGGATAAGGACCACATGATCCTCTCAATAGATGCAGGAAAAGCACTTGACAAAATACAGCATCCTTTCTTGATAAAAACCCTCAAGAAAGTAGGGGTAGGAGGAACATATCTCAACATCATAAAGACCATATATGGAAGACAAACAGCTAATATCATCCTTAATGGGGAAGAAATGAGAGCTTTCCTCCTTAGATCAGGCACATGACAGGGATGTTCACTGTCACCACAGTTGTTCAACACAGTACTGGAAGTCCTAGCTCCAGCAATCAGACAACAAAGAGAAATAAGAAATAAGAAAAAAGACATACAAACTGGCAAGGAAGAAGTCAAACTTTTACTCTTTTTTTTTTCCAATATATGAAATTTATTGTCAAACTGGTTTCCATACAACACCCAGTGCTCATCCCAAAAGGTGCCCTCCTCAATACCCATCCCCCACCCTCCCCTCCCTCCCACCCCCCATCAACCCTCAGCTTGTTCTCAGTTTTTAACAGTCTCTTATGCTTTGGCTCTCTCCCACTCTAACCTCTTTTTTTTTTTTCCTTCCCCTCCCCCATGGGTTTCTGTTAAGTTTCTCAGGATCCACATAAGAGTGAAACTTTTACTCTTCAGAGAAGACATCATAATCTACATGGAAAACCTGAAAGACTCCACTGAAAAACTGCTAGAGCTGATACATGAATTCAGCAAAGTGTCAGGATATAAAATCAATGTACAGAAATATATTGCATTTCTATACACAAATACTGAAGCAGCAGAAAGAGCAATCAAGAAATCGATCCCATTTACAATTGCACCAAAGCCCATAAGATACCCAGGAATCAACTTAATAAAAGAGGTAAAAGATCTGCTTGCTGCAAACTATGGAAAGCTTATGAAAGAAATTGAAGAAGACACAAAGAAAAACATTCCACGCTCATGGATTGGAAGAACAAGTATTGTTAAAACGTCCATGCTACACAAAGAAATATACATATTCAATGGAATCCCTATCAAAATAACACCACCGTTCTTCACAGAGCTAGAACAAACAATTCTAAACTTTGTATGAAGCCAGAAAAGATCCCAATAGCCAAAGCCACCTTGAAAAAGGAAACCAAAGCTGGAGGCATAATTCTGGACTTCAAGGTATATTACAAAGCTGTAATCATTAAGACAGTATGGTATTGGCACAAAGATAGACACATAGATCAATGGAAAAGAATAGAGAACCCATAAATGAACTCACAACTTATGGTCAATTAATCTTTGACAAAGCCAGAAAGAATATCCAATGGAAAAAAGATAATCCCTTTAGAAAATTATGCTGGGAAAACTGGACAGCAACATGCAAAAGAATGAAACTGGACCACTTTCTTACACCATACATAAAAATAAATCTAAATGGATGAAAGACCTAAATGTAAGACAGAAACTCATCAAAATCCTAGAGAACACAGGTAGCAACCTCTTTGACCTTGGGCACCACAACTTCTTACTAGGCATGTCTCCAGAGGCAAGGGAAACAAAAGCAAAAATAAACTATTGGGACTTCATCAAGATCAAAAGCTTCTGCACAGCAAAGGAAACAATCAACAAAAATAAACGCAACAAATGGATTGGGAAAAGATATTTGCAAATGACTTATCTGATAAAGGGTTAGTATCCAAAGTCTATAAAGAACTTACCAAACTCAACACCCAAAAAACAAATAATCCAGTGAAGAAATGGGCAGAAGACACAAATAGACATTTTTTTGAAAGAAGACATCCAGATGGCTGACACATGAAAAGATGCTCAACATTACTCATCATCAGAGAAATACAAATCAAAACCACAATGGGATACCACCTCACACCTGTCAGAATGGTGAAAATGAACAACTCATGAAACAACAGATGTTGGAAAGAATGTGCAGAAAGGGGAACACTTTAGCACTGTTGGTGGGAATGCAAACTGGTGCAGCCACTCTGGAAAACAGTTTGGAGTTTCCTCAAAAAATTAAAAATAGAAATAACCTACAACCAGCAATTGCAAGACTAGGTATTTACCCAAAGGATACAAAATGCTGATTCAAAGGGAGCACATGCCAATGTTTATTAGTGGCATTGTCAATAATAACCCAATTATGGAAAGAGCCCAAATGACTATCAACTGATGAATAAAGAAGATGTATATGTCTACAGTAGAGTATTATTCAGCAAAAAAAAAAAAAAAAAAATGAAATCTTGCCATTTCCAACAATGTGAATGGAACTAGAGTGTATTACTATTATACTTAGTGAAATAAGTTAAAGACAAATATATGATTTCACTTATACGTGGAGTTTAAGAAACAAAAATGATGAAGATAGGGGAAGGGAAGGAAAAAAAAATAAGATCAAAACAGAGAAGGAAGCAAACCATAGGAGACTCTTAAATACGGAGAACAAACAGGTTTCCTGTAGGGGAATGGGTAGGGGGATGGGCTAAATGAATGATGGGCATTAAGGAGGGCACTTGTTGGGATGAGCACTGGGTGTTAAATGTTAAGTGATGAGTCCCTAAATTCTACTCCTGAAACCAACACTATACTATATGTTCATTGACATGAATTTAAGTTAAAAATTTTTTTTAATATAAGAAACAAAAATCAGAGAGCAAACTGTGGGGGAGCCCTGAGGGTGACAGAAAGTTGAGTCCCCATACAGAAAGAGACAGCATGACAAACAGCTTGTAGAGACACAGATTAGAAGCAATAGTTTGAAAAATGTCTGGGGCATACAGGAAGGAAAGTTATTGACTAATGTCAGAGTACAGCAAGGAACTTTTCCAGGAACAAAGAAAGGAGATGGTAGGCACCATTTCCCTCCCCCATCCTCCAGCATAAATATGGGAACCAGCATGGCACCAGCATTCACTGCCTAACTTGCTTATACTGTACCCTGCCACCCTCCTGCCCCAGTGCTTCCACGGGTCCTGCCTCTTCTAGCCAAGCCTTCCTCAGTCCTGGTGCTACAGCTGCCCTCCCCCAGAAGACCAGCATGCAAACCTTGCCAACATTGTGTCTCTCGACTCTGCACTCTGTGGCACCTTGGTCTCAGTGGCAACAGCTGGTCACCTCCTGAGGAAGATTCCTGTACCTTGTTAAAACTGCATTTTCCCTCCCCAAGCATGCTTTACAGAGGTGCCTTGTGTGCCCCAACTTCCACAGCAGTGCATTTCTCCTGTGGAAGAAGACCAGTGCCACCTTGTTAAAAGTGACACCCAACCCACTACTCTGAAGAGCAGGAGACGTAGCCAATTTTTCTACCACACAAAAACACACAGAGTTAGACAAAAGGAGGAGACAGAGGAGTAGTCCCAAATGAAATAATAGAGGACAAAATCACAGCAAGAGACCTAAGTGAAACAGATATAAGTAATATGCTTCATAGATAATTTAAAGTAATGATCATAAAGATACTCATGGGACTTAAGAGTGGAGGGCATCAATTAGACAACACCTAGATTAAAATACAGAGATGAAGAGCATAATAATTGAAATTAAAAATACACTAGATGAAATAGCAGGCTAAAAGAGGCAGAAGAACAAGTGAGTGACCCAGAGGACAGAATAATGGAAAGAAATCAAGCTGAGCAGGTGAGAAAAAATTATGTAACATAAGAACAGACTTAATGAACTCAGAGACTCCCTCACGCATAATAACATTGGCATTATAGGGATCCCAGAAGAAGAAGAAAGAGAAAAAGGGACAGAAAGTTTATTTGAAGAAATAATAACTGAAAACTTACCTAATTTCAGGAAGGAAACAGAAATTCAGATCCAGGAAACACAGAACCCCCCCCCCAACAAAATCAACCCAAAGAGGTCCACACCAAAACACATAGTAATTAAGATGGCAAAAGGCAATGATAAAGAATTTTAAAAGCAGAAGAAAACAGTTACATACAAGGGAAACCCCATACAGCTATCACTGTTTTTTTCAACAAAAACTTTGCAGGCCAGAAGGGAGTGGCATGATGTATTCAAAGGTCTGAAAGGGGAAAAGTCTGCAGGCAAGAATACTCTATCCAGCAAGGCTATAATTCAGAATATAAAAAGAGTTCATGGTCACTAAACTAGCCTGCAAGAAATGTTAAAGGGTACCCTTTTGGGTGGAAAGGAAAGACCATAAGTAAGGGTAAGAAAAGAAGGAAGCAAAAAAGCAGTAAAAAATAAGTATTTCTGTAAAAATCAGTGAAGGGACTCACAAAATAAAAGGAAGCACTATACCATATACCTAAAATGTGGGGAGGAGAGGAGTAAAGAATGGGTTCAAAGTTAAGCAACCATCTGCTTAATATAGACTGCTATATGCAGATGTTATTTACAAGCCTAATGGTAACCACAAATAAAGGAGTAACAGATATGCAAAAAATAAAGAGAAAGGAATCCAAGTATATCACTTATAAAAAGCCAACTTATGTTTAAAGAAAAGAGCGAGAAGGGGCACCTGTGTGGTTCAGTCAGTTAAGCATCCGACTTCAGCTCAGGTCATGATCTCACAGGTTGTAAGTTTGAGCCCCACATCAGGCTCTGTGCTGACAGCTGAGAGCCTGGAGCCTGCTTCAAATTATGTCTCCATCTCTCTCTGCTCCTCTCCCCACCCTCTCAAAATATAAATAAACATTTTTAAAAAATTTTAAAAAGAAGAAAGCAAGGGAAGAAAGGAAGAGAAGATCCACAAAAATAAACATAAAACAAATAACAACAATAAATACATACCTGTCAATAATGACTTTGAATGTAAATGGACTAAACACTCCAATAAAAAGATATATGGAGTGCTGGAATGGATAAAAACACAAGACTCATCTATATATCCATACCTAAAGACACGTGCAGATTGGAAGTGAGAGGATGGAGAAATATTTATCATGTAAATGGATATGAAAAGAAAGCTGGAGTAGCAATATAAGTATTGAAAACAAAATTGACTTCAAAACAAGACTGTAACAAGAGACATAGGACACTATATTATCATTAAAGAAAAATCCAACACGACATACAATTGTAAATATTTATTCAAACAACATGGGAACACCCAAATACATAAAACAGTAACAAATATAAAGGAACTGACAGTGATACAATAATAGTAGGGGATTTTAACACCCACTTACATCAATGGACAGATCATCTCAACAGAAAATCAACAAGGAAAGAGTGGCTTTGAATAATCCACTGGACCAGATAAATTTAATAGATATATTCAGAACATTTCATCTTAAAACAGCATGCTACATATTCTTTCCAAGCACACGTGAAATATTCTCTAGAATAGATCACATGTTAGGCCACAAAACAAGTCTCAACAATTTCAAAAAGATCAAAGTTATACCATGCATCTTTTCTGACAACACACAATGAAATTGGAAATCAACCACAAGAAAAATTTTGGAAAGAGCAAAAATATATGGAGGTTAAACATGCTACTAAACAATGGATGGGTCAACAAAGAAATCACACAGGGCATAAAAAAATGTATGGAGACAAATGCAAAGGAAAACACAATGTTCCCAATTCTTTGGGATGCAGCAACAGCAGTCGAACAGGGAGGTTTATAACAATACAGGCCTACCTCAAGAAGCAAGAAAAACCTCAAATAATCTAACCTAACAAAAACAATAGAACAGATCAACAAAACGAGGAGCTGGTTCTTTGAAAAGATTAACAGAATTGATAAGACTCTAGTCAGACTCATCCAAAAAGAAAGAGAAAGAGAGAGAGATAACACAAAATCAGAAAGGAAAGAAGAAATAACACCACCACTACCACAGAAATAAAAAGGATGGTAAGATAACATTATGAAAAAATATATGCAAACCAACTGGACAACCTAGAAGAAATGGATAAATTCCTGGAAATATCTAGCCTACCAAAATGGAAACAAGAAGAAATAGAAAATTTGAACAGTGGGATTACCAGCAATGAAATTGAATCAGTAATCAAAAAATTCCCAACAAACAAAAGTCCAGGACCAGATGGCTTTGCAGGGGAATTTTACCAAACATTTAAAGAAGAGTTAACACCTATTTTTATCAAACTATTCCACAAGAAGAAGAGCAAGAAAAACTTCCAAATTCATTCATTGAAGCCAGTATTACTCTGATACCAAAATCAGATAAGGATACCACAAAAAAAGGATAATTGTAGGCCAATATCACTGATGAACATAGATGCAAAAATCCTCAACAAGTATTAGCAAACCAAATGCAACAATACATTTAAAAAATGATTCACCACAGTCAAGTGGGATTTATTCCTGGGATGCCAGGGTGGTTCAATATTTGCAAATCAATTAACATGATATATCACATCAATAAGAACAAGGATAAAAACATTTGATTATTTCAATAGCAGAAAAAGCACTTGACAAAGTACAACATCCATTCATGATAAATACCCTCAATAAAGTAGGCTTAGAAGGAACATACCTCAATACAATAAAGGCCTTCTATGAAAAACCCACAGCTGACATTAAACATGATACTCAATAGTGGGAAACTGACAGCTGTTCCTTTAAGGTCAGAAACAAGACAAAGATGTCCACTCTCACCACTTTTATTCAACACAATACTAGAAGTTCTAGCCATAGCAATTGACAACAAAAAGAAATAAAAGGTATCCAAATCGGTAAAGAAGAAATAAAACTTTCACTATTTTCAGATGACATGATACTTTATATAGAAAACCCTAAAAATTCCACCAAAAAACTAGAACTGACAAATGAATTCAGTAAGGTCAAAGGATACAAAATCCATGAACAGAAACCTGTTGCATCTCTATACACTAACAATGAAACAGCAGAAAGAGAAATTAATAAAACAGTCCCATTGACAATTGCACCAAAAATAAACTTAGATATCTAGAAATAAACTTAACCAAAGAGGTGAAAGGATCTGTACTCTGAAAACTATAAAAGACTGATGAAAGAAATTGAAGATAACATAAAGAAATGAAAGACATTCCATATTCATGGATTAAAAGAACAAATGTTGTTGAAATGTCCATGTTATCCCCAGAAATCTACAGATGTAATGAAATCCCTATCAAAATACCACCAGCATTTTTCACAGAGCTAGAACAAACAACCCTCAAATTTGTATGGAACCATCAAAGACTCTAATTGCCAACAAAATCTTGGGAAAAAAACAAAACAAAACAAAACTGGAGATATCATAATTCCAAATTTTAAGTTTTACTACAAAGCTGTAATAATCAAAACAGTGTGGTACTGGCACACAAATAGATCATAGATCAATACACACAAATAGAACATAGATCAATGGAACAGAATAGAGAGTGCAAAAATAAACTCATGATTATATAGTCAATTAGTCTTTGACAAAGGAGGCAAGAATAAGCAATGGGAAAATGACAGTCTCTATGACAAATGGTGCTGGGAAAACTGGACAGCTACATGCAAAAGAATGAAACTTCACCACTTTATTACACCATACACACAAAAATAAACTCAAATTAGATTAAACACCTAAATGTGAGACCTGAAAACATTAAAATCTTACAGGGGAACATAGGCAGTGATCTCTCTGACAGTGCAGTAACAGCATGTTTCTAGATATGTCTCTTGAGGCAAGGAAAATAAAAGCAAAATAAACTATTTGGACTACATCAAAATAAAAAGCTTCTGCACAGCAATGAAAAAAAAAACTTAAAGACAATATAATGAATGGGAGAAGATATTTGCAAATGACATATCCAATAAAGAGTTAGCATCTAAAATGTATAAAGAACTGATACAACACAACACTCCAACACCAAACAATCTAATTAAAAACAGGTAGAAGATATGAATAGACATTTCTTCAAGGAAGACATACAGAGGGCCAAAAGATACATGAAATGATATTCAACATCACTTATCCTCAGGGAAATGCAAATCAAAACCATAGTAAAATATTATCTCACATTTGTCAGAATGGCTAAAATAAAAAACATAAATAAGTGTTGACGAGGACATGGAGAAATAGGCATACCTGGGCACTGTTGGTGGGAATGCAAACTGCTGCAGCTGCTATGGAAGACAATATGGAGATTTCTCAAAAAATTAAAAAAAGAACTACCCTATGATCAAGCAGTCTCTGTACTGGGTATTTACCCAAAGAATACAAAAACACTAATTCAAAGGGATACATGCACTCCTATGTTTATTCCAGCATTATTTATAATAGCCAAATTATGAAAACAGCCCAACTGTCTATTGATAGATGAATAGATAAAAAAAGATAAGGTACATATATACAATTAAACAGTATTTAGCCATAAAAAAGAATGAAATCTTGCCATTTGCAATAACATAGATGGAGCCAGAGAATACAATGCTAAGCAGAATAAGTCAGTCAGAGAAAGACAAACACCATATGATTTCACTCATATGTGGCATTTAAGAAACAAAACAGATGGGGATAAAGAGACTAAATAACAGAATCTTTTAAAAAAAAATTTTTTTTTCTAACGTTTATTTATTTTTGAGACAGAGAGAGACAGAGCATGAATGGGGGAGGGTCAGAGAGAGAGGGAGACACAGAATCTGAAGCAGGCTCCAGGCTCTGAGCAGTCAGCACAGAGCCCGATGCGGGGCTCGAACTCCCGGACCGCGAGATTGTGACCTGAGCCGAAGTCGGACGCTTAACCGACTGAGCCACCCAGGCACCCCTAAATAACAGAATCTTAACTATAGAGAACAAACAAACGGACATCAGAGGGGAGGTGTGTGGTGGTGGTGGGAGTGAAATAGGTGAAGGGGATTAAGAGTACACTGATTTTGATGAGCACTGAGTAATATATGGAATTGCTGAATCACTATATTATACACCTGAAATGAATATAATACTGTATGTTAACTACACTGGAATGTAAATTTTAAAAAACAGAGGTTAAAGCACAAAAGCAGTAATATCAGTTACATCCATAAGAATCAGTCAAGGGATTCACAAAATAAAAGGATATAATGTATGATACCGTATACGTAAAACATGCATGGGGGTAGTAAGCATTTAGTGCTTTTAGTATCAGTTCAAAGTTAAGCGACCATCAACTTTACATAGATTGGTATATGCTTAGGATATTATATATAAACCTAACAGTAACCACAAATCAAAAATCTATAACAGATAAAAAATAAACAGAAAGGAATCCAAGCATATTACAAAAAAAAACCATCAAACCACAAAAGAAGAGAGCAAGAGAAGAAAGTAACAAAGAACTAAAAAAAACAACCCTAAAACAAGTAACAAAATGGCAGTAAGTACATATCTATCAATAATTACTTTCAATGTAAATGGACCAAAAGCTGCAATCAAAGACATAGGGTGACTGTATGGATGAAAAAGCAAGACCCATCTATATACTGCCTATAAGAGACTCATTTCAGATCTAAAGACACATGCAAATTGAAAATGAAAGGATGGTAAAACTTTTATCATGCAAATGGAAGTGAAAAGAAAGCTGGGGTAACAATATTATATCAGACAAAATAGACCTTAGGAAAAAAAAAAAAAGACAAAGAAGGACAATACATAACCATAAAGGGAACAATCCAACAAGAAGATATAATGACTGTAAATGTTTATACACCCAACACAAAAGCACCAAAATACATAAAGCAACTATTAAGGAACATAAAAGAAGAAACGTATATAGCAATAGAATAATAGTAAGCAACCTAAACATCCTACTTAAGCAATGGAGACATCATCCACATAGAAAATCAACAAGAAACAGTGACTTTTAATGACACATTGGACCAGATGCAGCTAACAGATATATACAGAACATTTTATCCTAAAACATCCTTTGCAAGTGCACATGGAACATTTTCCAGAATAGATCACATTAGGCCACAGTCTCAACATATTTGAAGAGATTGAAATCATATCATACATCTTTCTGACCACATGTTATGAAACTAGAAATCAACCACAAGAAAAAATATGGAAAGAACACAAATACATGGACATTAATTAACACGCTACAAAGCAATGAATGAGTCAACAAAGAAATCAAAGAGGAAATCAAAATATACATCAAGGCAAATGAAAATGAGAACACAATGGTCCAAAATCTTTGGGATGCAGAAGAAGCTGTTCTAAAAGGGAAGATAGTAGCAATACAGGACTACCTGGAGAAGTAAGAAAAATCTCCAACAACCTAACCTTACACCTAAAGGACCTAGAAAAAGAACAAACAAAACCCAAAGTCAATGTTAGGAAATAATGAAGATTAGAAGAGAAATAAATGAAATCAAAACTAAAAAACAACAGATCAATGAAACCAGGAGCTGGTTCTTTGAAATGTCAACAAAAGTGATAAATCTTTAGCCAGACTCATCAAAATTAAGAGAGACAGAGAGACAGAGAGAACTCAAAACTAAAACTGAAAGAGGAGAAATAACACCACCACAGAAATACAAAGGATTGTAAGACAATATTGTGAAAAAGTATATGCCAACAAATTGGACAACCTAGAAGAAATAAATAAAGTCTTAGAACAATGTAAACTTCCAAAACTGAATCAGGGAGAAATAGAAAATTTGAACACAGAAATTACTAACAATGATATTGTTAGTAATCAAAAAACTTTTCAACAAACATAAGTCCAGGACCAGACGGCTTCACAGGGGAATTCTACCAAACATTTAATGAAGAGGTAATATCTATTCTTCTCAAATTCCAAAAATAGAAGAGGAAGGAAAGCTTCCAAATTCATTCCAGGAAGTCAGTATTACCCTGATACCAAAACCAGATAATGACAGTATGGGAAAAAAGCCTAAAACTACAGGCCAATTTCTCTGATGAACATAGATGCAAAAATTCTGAACAAAATATTAACAAATGGAATACAATAATACATTTAAATAATCACTCACCACAATAAAGTGGAATTTATTCCTGGGATGCAAGATGGTTCAATATTTGCAAATCAATTGACACTACACATCACATTAATAAGAAAAAGGATAAAAACCATATGATCAACACATGCAGAAAAAGCATTTGATAAAGTACAATATCCATTCATGATAAAAAAAAACTGTCAACAAATTAAGTTTAGAGAAACATATTTCAACATAATAAAGGCCATATATGAAAAACCCATAGCTAACATCATACTCAATGGTGAAATGCTGAGAACTTTCCCTCTAAATTCAGGAACTAGACAAGGATGTCCACACTCACCACTTTTATTCAACAAAGTACTAGTAGTCCTAGCCACAGCAATCAGACAACAAAAATAAATAAAAGGTATCTAAATCAGTAAAGAAGAAGTCAAACATTCACTATTTGCAGATGACATGATACTATGTATAGAAAATGCTAAAGATACCACCAAAAAACTACCAGAACTGATAAATTAATTCAATAAAGTCACAGGATACAATGTTAATATCATAAATCAGTTGCATTTCTACACACTAATAATGAAGTAGCAGAAAGAGAAATTAAGAAAACTATCCCATTTACAATTACACCAAAACAATACCTGGAAATAAACTTAACCAAGGAGGTGAAAGATCTGTACTCTGAAAACTGTAAAACATTGATGAAAGAAATTGAAGATGACATAAGAACCAATACTGTTAAAATGTCCCTACTACCCAGTAACCAAGGCCATCTGCAGATTAATGCAATCCCTATCAAACTACCAAGAGCATTTTTCACAAAACTAGAACAAATAATCCAAAAATTTGTATGGAACCAAAGAAGACCTTGAATAGCCAAAGCAATCTTGAAAAACAAAGACAAAACTAGAGGTATCACAATCCTAGATTTCAAGGTAGTAATCAAAACAGTATGACTGGCACAAAAATAAACATATAGATCAGTAGAACAGAGTAGAAGGCCCAGAAATAAACCCACACTTTTAAGATCAATTCATCTACAACAAAGGAAGTAAGAATATCCAATGGGAGAAAGGCAGTCTCTTCAACAAATGAGGTTGGGAAAACTGGACAACTACATGCAAAAGAATGAAACAGGACCACTTTCTTATACCATATACAAAAACTCAATATAGATTAAATACCTAAATATAAGACCTGAAACCATGAAATTACTGGAAGAAAACATAGGCAGTAATTTCTTTGATATCAGCCATAGAAATAAAATAAAAAGATTTTGCACAGCAACAGAAACCATCAACAAAACAAAAGCACAACCTACTGAATGTGAGAAAATAATTACAAATAATATATCTGATAAAGCATTAGTATCCAAACCATATAAAGAATTTATACAACTCAACCCCAAAAGAAACAAATAATCCAATTTAAAAATGGGCAGAGGAGATGAAGAGAAGTTTTTCCAAAGAAGATACACACATAGCCAACAGACACATGAAAAGATGCTCAACATTACTCACCATCAGAAAACTGCAAATCAAAACCACAAGGGAAATCATGGCTTTCAGAATGGCTAACATAAAAAACAGAAAAAAATAACAAGTGTTGGTAAGGATGTGAAGAAAACAAATCCTGCTGCACTGGTGGTAGGAATGCAAACTGGTACAGCTACTGTGGAAACCAGTTTGGAGGTTTTACAAAAAATTAGAAATAGAATTCTTATATGAAACAGTAATTCCACTAGTGGGTATTTACCTAAAGAATATAAAAACACTAATTTGAAAAGATATGCACCCTTATGTTTCTTGCATTATTTACAATAGCCAAGATATGGAAGCAACTCAAGTACACACTGATAGAAAAATGGATAGAGAAGATATGATACACACACCCCATTGGAATGTTACTCAGCCATAAAAAAGAATGAAATTTTATCATTTGCAACAATATGAAGAGATCTAGAGGGTATAATGCTAAGGAAAATAAGTCAGTCAGAGAAAGACAAATACCATATGATTTCACTCATGTATTTTTAAGAAACAAATTAACAACAAAAAAAGACAGAAACAACAACAAAAACAGACTCTTAAGAACAAACTGAAGACTACCAGAGGGGAGGGTATGAGGGGATGGGTGAAATTAGGGAAGGAGATTAAGAGTACACTTGCCTATAGGGCACCTGGGTGGCTCAGTCGGTTAAGGGTCCAACTTCAGCTCGGGTCATGATCTCATGGTTCGTGGGTTCAAGCCCTGCATTGGGCTCTGTGCAGACAGCTTGGAGCCTGGAGCCTGCTTCAGATTCTGCGACTCCCTATCTCTCTGCCCCTCCCCCATTCATGCTCTGTCTCACTTTCTCAAAAATAAATAAACATTAAAACCTAGTCTTAAAAAAAAAAAAAAGAGTACACTTGCCTAGATGGGCACTGAGTAATATATAAAATTGTTGAATATAACACTGTATGTTAATTATACTTGAATTTTAAAAAAGAACAGAACCAATTCTTGTAAGTCTCTGATTTAAATCTGATGTCAATTTTGCTATTTTTGCAGTTTCTACAATTTTATGTGGTTTCCTAACTTTCATGCTACTAAAGAGGCCCTTATATAGTTTTTTGAGTAAGTTAGAAAGGTAAGTAAGTTAGGAGGTGCCTCGGGAATTAGTATGAAATCTGTTATTATCTTTATTTATAGTGTAACCATAAAAATAAATAAATAAGCAGTTATCAGATGATATTAAAATTAATAGATGTTCTATAAGCCCAGAGAATCACATACTGTGGAATCTGAAAATATTAGAATTGAAAAATAAGAGTATATTAATAACAAAAGGCTAAACATAAATAACTGTAAAGACCCTGAAAACTGGGTGGACAGGAATAATTTAGAGAATAACAAAGATTTGGGAAATCAGAGAACTATCAACTGGTGATATTGTTATCTAGTGAAAAGGGGGAAAAGCTGGAAAATAAAACTTAGCAAATATGAACTGAATATGTGTTTTTTGGTTTTTTCTTAAGGTTCATAAACAAAAACACATTTACATCAAAAGTGCTTCTTTTTCATTTTAATTAAAACAAAATGGTTCTAACAAGATGAAATTTGGTTGCTGACTTCTATCACATAAAAGGACAGATCTCCAAACCATTTTGTTAACTGGAGAAATGATATTATGACTGTTGATCTTACATATCATTCTGGACTTTTAACATTTGGATAATATCACAAATGAGTGAACACTTTTCAATATTTTCTTTTAATTTCTTTTTTTGCCGCATTCTATGGATTTCATAATCTGGGATTGCATCATTTATATGAACTAAGTCTGCTGAAACCATTCGAGGACTTGTAAATTTTCCATTGTAGTTTTCTCGTCGTTTGTTAACCTCTGGAGCAGTATTCAGTCTTGCAAAGTGTTTTAACTGATTATGGCTATCATTTGGGCTCTTTCCTAAAAGCGTTGCTCTTGATTTTGCTTGTTCAACATGCTTAAATGAGCTCACAGGTATATCCTCAAATCTATCCGAACAATCCTAAATATTAAAATAAAAGATCAGGTTGGTGAGTTAGTTTTCTTAAAAGAACATTTTAAATTTATAAGAACTAGAGTTTGTAACATCAACAGTTAAAGACAAAGAATGAGAGCACCAAATATTTTATAGGCAGCCCCCAAAATCAGATCCTACACCCAATGCCTCCTATTAAATACTATCATAGAAAACATGCTTTAAAAAATAAGTGTCATTATTTCAAAGGATCTGTTTTTCTTTTTTCTTTTTTAAGAGAGAGAGAAAGAGAGCACACACATGCAGGTTGGGGAGGGGCAGAGAGATAGAGAGAATCTTAAACAGACTCCATACTCAGTACACTCAGCACAGAGACCCATGCGGGACTTGATCTCATGGCCCTGGGATCATGGCCTGAGCCAAAGTCAAGAGTTAGATGTTTAACTGACTGAGCCACCCAGTCTAAAACTGGCTTTTAGACAAAAGTCTAAAACTGACTTTTAGACAAAGCCAGTCAGCCAGAAGAACTCTATTATTCTTCTCCAAAACGAAATTTCCCCAATCCCAAATATAAGTCATGAACTCATACTTTATATTATCCAGGGTTTCATTCTTTTTTAAAAAGTAATAAACATCTTCTTTAATATACTTTCACACATACATAAAGAGCCTGGGATATAAAGATATAGTCATACCATTTATATTAAAGTAAAAAAATTATGTACATTCTGAAAGTAAACAAGTAAAACATTTAGGAAAATAACTGGAAGAATACACACCAACTTTTTAAAATGATGGTTAAGGTGGTGGGATTATGGGCTTTGTTTTCCTTTTATCTTTTTTCAAATGTATATACTATGGCTATATTTTATAATAAACATGTAATAACCTACAATTATCCCTAAGAGGGAATGGAACTATTAGTCATTCCTAAACTAGTATAAACTAGTTTCCTCTGCAGTTTGAACATCTTGTCCCTTAACGCTTTGCAGAGATGGCCACACCAAAGGAATAAGATACTCTGATTTGGAGACAAGGTGGGAATGAATTAATAGAATTGGAGGGTGAGAAGAGGTTGTGCAGGACTGAGAAGAATTGAGGCAGTAAGAAAGAGATTTACAGAAAAGGAGGTATAAAGAGTATAAAGACAAATTCTATCTACTTTACAATTTTGCCTGGGTTTGAAGAAGGCAAGGAAATATTCTTCCTCTCCCCTCTTATGTTAAGGGGAGCAATTAGGTAAGCCACATTATTAAGGGAATTTCTGCTACTTTGGTGAGTAATATATAATTCTTGCTTCACAGATTAGATAACTGATACTAGAATACCAGTGGAAGGGCATGGACACCCACACAACTGGTTATTTTCTGGATGCTCCTACAACTCAATTTCTCTGTCTTCCATTTTGATTCCTTTGAGAGATTCTCAGATTTTAGAAAAGAATCAGATGAGCAAGTCTTTCTGATGATCTGATAACGCCCTCCTACCATTCAATTCTCTTTCTCTGTTGTCAACTTCACTAGAGAGAAAACTTTAGGTACTTTGGTTTAACAGAGGAAAGTAAAGATAACTCTACCTCTCTTGCCCACTCTTAGGATAAAGTTTCTGAGACCCTGTATGATCTCATATGATATAATAAAAACACAATTTCTTCTGTTTGGAAAAGTGACATTAAAGATTCCATTTGTCCACAGGAACTTCAGAAAGTCTTTACTTTCCCCAAATTATGGACGCATCTTCTACTTCCTTTTTCCAGTAGGCACATATGCTCACTCAATGCTAAATTACCAACTTTAGACAGAAAAGAGAAATCCAAAGTTGGTATACGCTAAATTGATAATATATTCCCAGCTACTAGTTTTACTATTTACTAAAGGTAAATATTTGCTTTGCTATGGAAAGCAAATTCAAAGCAACTGTTATAAATCTATTTTCTCATTCAAAGGATTATGCACATCAAATTATGTAATATCATTTTGGGATTTATGGGTTCTCCCAATTGTGTGTCATGCCTGTCTATATATACTAACAGAGAAGAGCAGCAGTCCAGAAAATTAAAGTCCCTTCTATTTCTAGATTTTAACTTTGCTTCAGAATGGTTTGTATAAAGTCTGGTAGCAGTTTTACCTTCCTAACTGTTTTATGTTAATATTATAAATAGATTTGAATTCTCAAATTTCTCAGCACATAAGATAAAAGAAGGGCAGTGGTAATAGAAGAGAGTAGAAGTTAAATTAAAAATTTTCCACTCATAATCCAATAGATTGTAAATTTTGCATATCCTAATGCTTATCACAATAACTGACACATAATATCTTTGTTTACTGAAACAAAGATAATTCAGTAATCTGAAAAATACTTATATTTGCATGAAAACAAAATCCCAGCTATGTTTTCATAGTATACAGCCACTGCCAATAATTGTATAGGTTGTGCCTGTACTGCAGCCCCTGGCTGAGGCGTTGAGTCACGGCTGAAATCCAGCCAGTTTTCCATAGACAGGGCTATGTGCTTTGGCTCTAGATACTCAGTCTACAGTCTTCCCTGAGGAAAGGGTGCCTTTCTAATTCATGCTCCAGAGGGAGTACCCTTTATCTATTTTATACTAAGGCAGTGAGTCCCCTGATTTTGTGACTGCATTTTTAATTGTGTAAGGTGAAATCTGAATGTCGGAAGAAATTTTTTTTTTTTTTTAATTTGAAGGTCTGTATATCTTGGGGGTTATCTATGAAGGTTATATACACACTTGCATAGAGATATATATGCCCTAAAATAGATTATTTACAATTCTTGCCAAATACAAAAGTAGTAGACTTAGAAAAACAGTATTACATGTATAGTTCTTCTTGCAGTCCAATGAAGCAATGTCCTTGGAACAGATTTCCTTAGAATTCTCGCGGTGGGCAGTGTGGTTGGTAGTATCCTAACTAGTTTGCTAAATGACTTCTTTTGTTTGTTGACATGGTCTCTTTCTTTTCGGACCTTGGGCTTTACATTTTCTCTCTTTAATACTGCTGGGAAGAGGGATGGTTTTGAGTTTTTCTCAGCTTCCACAACTTTATATTTAAACGACTGTAATTCAGGGAATTTGGCACATTTTTCATTGCAAATTCCATTTGTCTTTAGAGAAAGAGTTTGTATTTTTTTGTATTGTGCAAATGTTACTAAATGTTTTTTATTATTATTATTATTTCCTTTCAATCTCTGAAAATACTGGTCTTCTAACTTTGATTTCTCCCCAGCCTCTAAATTGAAATGAGTTAAAGTGTTAGTCTGCCTGGAAGGAAAGGTGTATCTGTATATATATTCTTCATTTTCATCTCGCATTTTGCAATTAGGAATTCTTGGATATGGTGACAGTACTGTTTCAAGTTTTTCTTGTGCCATCAATTTATAGATGTTATTATGCTCTTTTTTTTCAAGAGACTTCGTTTTTAGTGTCTTTTCAAAGCAAGCATTTGACTGAGCTGTTTTTGATTTACCACTCCAACTATGCGGGTCTTGAACTTCTGTTTTAAAGTCACAATTTTCTGCTCGAAGAAGCTGCATAAAACTATGTTCATTCCTTTGTTTCTTAAGTACTGTATCTGTAAGTCTTTCTGATGACTTATTTAATGGAATTGCTTGGGTATTTTTGTTGAAAGAAGGTTGTGCTTTAATTAATTTCAGTGTTTTGGCTCCTTCTTTAGGACAGTATCTTTGCTGTTCCTCAATTATTGATGGATTTTCCTTAATATTCTGTAAGGAAAAATATTCTTTTTCTTTCTCTTTGGTCAGTTCTGTTGCTATAAGTCTATCCTCAGGAACTTTTTGTAAAGTGGTTTTTTGAACAATTTTTGAATATTTATTTTGCCTTTCTGAAATCTCCTCCATAAATTGATTTTCTTTTCTAAAAGATAATTCTGGTGATACACATTTTAATGGTATGGATCTAGTATTGATCAAATTTATATGCTGGTTGATCCCCTCTAATTGACTTTCAGTTATTAGTCCTGATTTTGAAAGTTTTTCTATAAAAAGACTCTGGAGGTGTTTGCTTAAATCAGCTCTTAGATTTAATACTTCATTTTCTGATAAACCTATAAGATAGTTTTGTAGAGATTTACTTAAAGGATATTTCATGTGTATGTCAAGTCTTTCACCAAAACTCCCCCTTGAAGTGTCTTGTCCTAACTCATGAAAAGATATTGAGGCACTTCTAGATCTTAGAGAAGACATGTTTGAGTGTATAGTCTCAGATTCTGTCTCTTTAAATAAACTGCTTTCTGAAAGGTTTTTTAGGAAATAGTTTTGGAGAATTTCATTTAAAAAAGATCTTAGCTTTATTTCCAAATGTTTATCTATGAAATGATGATTAAAATTACTTACAAAAGACATGATTTCTTTCACAGTTTCTGAATATTTTTCTAGAAAAATATTCTGCCCTTTTGGTTCTGCTTTCTCATTCATCAAATATAGATTGTGATAGATTTTTGGTAAGTCTTCTTCAGTGATGTGTCCAGATTCTGAAAGTCTTTCTACAAGGTAATGTTGGATATGTTTACTTAGTTCAGATTTTAAATTTTTTATTTCTGACTCTGAGAGTTCTTCTAGAAATACACGCAGCTTTGGATTCAAAATAGGCTTACTGTCTAATTTATCTGCTTTATCAAAATTCTCTTTGATTTCTTCAAGGTCTTCTGTATTATTTGGAAAAGGATGCTGGATTAATCTTTCTAATTCTTTTTCTAGTTGTCTTCTTTCAGACTGATTATATTTGAAAAAAATATTAAACATATGTTTTAAAAAGGATTTTAACATTATTACATCTGAATCATTAAGTTTACCCATTAATGAGTTACTTAAATTTTCTAAAGTAGAATTCAGATCATTTTCTTCTCTATCAAACCTCTGACTGTTATTTAGCGTATCTGTTTTTTTATCTGGTGTTAACTGATATTTTGGATCTTGTAGGGGTATGTTTTGGCTTTCATCCACATATCCGACTCTATTAAAAGAAGTAGTTTCTTTGGGAATGATGAGTATATTCTGCTCTGAAAGAGGTTCTGTTTTACTTTGGGTTTCTGAACAATCCTCTGTGGAATACTTTGGCTCTTCTTCAGCAAATGCTGTCTCTGTATCCAGCATGGAACTCTTTTGATATTCTTTATTTAATTCTATCACTTTGATTACCCCAGATTCTAAAAGACTATCTACAGGAAATGCTTGTATTATCTGGCTTATAACAGATTTGGCCTGTGGCAATTCTATTTCATCATCATTTTCTTCATAGCGAAGTAGAATGTTTGAAGATAAACTCTCCCAAGCAGTGGGTAATTGATTCTGCAAATTTATTGGTATCTCACTCGATTCTTTCACTCCCATTTCCAACTCTGAGAAGATAGGTGCAGTGAATATTTGCTTTATAACATAATCATGTGCAATGCTACTTACACCTGGTTGGGAACTAGACACTTCAATTTTTGAATTTTTCTTTTTGAAATTATTTTTTTTAATTGGAAAATCAATCTCACCAGACTCCAAGTGTTTTTCAGAGACAAATTCCCTTTCTACCTCTGGAGAATTTCTTGGTTCACCTACTGAAAGTGAATCTGCAGGAATATCTTTAATTTTTTGTCTTAAAAGAGACTTTGAACTTACAATGTATTTTTCTGAAAGCAAGCTATTTAAATCTTGAACTTTTTCAAATACTTTGTTTTCCACACTAGTTGGTGGTTCATCATGAACATGTAAAAGTGGAGAACTAAGACTTTTCTTTCTTGTTTCAGTGTCCATAGGAACCTTTGGTTTAGAAAATAATTCATCTGATAGGTCTTGCAGATTTTTACCTAAAATTGACTTGAGTATCACTGATTGTTTTAAATTTTCTAGGTGGGAAGTAAGACTTAATGATTTTGAGAGGCGACATGTATTTACATTTCCAGTCATTGATGATTCTCCTTCAAAGTTTGGTAGAGATACATTTGGTAGTCTTTCTTTTAATTTATTCTTACTATCTAAAGTCGTTAGTGTGGTCATAGTGGGATCACGGGCGAAATTACTCTTAGTGTCTAAAGTCTTTATTGTAATGAAATCAGGATCACAGGCTAACTTAGTCTTAGTGTCTAAAGTCTTTACTGTGGTGTTACCAGGATCACATGGCCAGGTTTTATGAGTAGGTCTTGCAGTTTTTGAATATGTTGGGTAAGGAGGATCTTGGTCTTCATGCTCTATAACCTCTGTACTTAAAATGTTTCTGCATCTGGACATATCTTGGTCTTTCCTTTTTCTGACTGACATTTTGTTGTTTATATTCCTTATAAAAGGATCAAAACCATTCTTAAAGTTGAATTTCTGGAGCTGTAATATTAAAAATAAAAGGTAAGAAATTCTATAGTATTTATTTGAATTTATAATAAATTTTCTAGTTAAATTCTCTTTAAGAAATCTGTCAAGTTATCTACTCATCCACCTACTTTCTATAAAGAGAAAACTATTTTAAAATATTTGAAATTGGAATGATGAAAATTTTAATGCAAATTTTAAAAGTCATAATTCTGACACTATTTTGTGTCCAAGAGCTTTTCTGCTACCTAGAATATTTTAAAATACTTAAACAGCATTCATACATAGTTTTTTAAAAAACTTAATTTCCAGTGTTACCTGCACTTATTTAGACAATGGCTAACATCAGGATCTAAGTCCTATCCATAGAAATACTTACCATTTTAGTAGCAATATAGAACATTTTTATAATGCAAAGCAAGTAGTAGATATCCCATTAAAAGTATCATAAATATTTTACAAAGACTAACTTGGGAGCATATATCATCTGCTTTTAGGTCTGAGAATTTCAACAATGATGATGAGTTCTACCCACTCCTTAGCATGTCCCAGTAGAGTTTTGCTTTTTGATGAAAGGTCTTTCAGAAATGGTTAAGAGAGAGCAGTACAAAAAAATTCTGGATTACAGTGAAATTCCAGTGTAATATCCATGAGCAGTTTTGTAGCTCTGGGAATCAAGTTAGTCTATCATGAAATAGTCTTTGGAATGCAGTCTCTTATTCCAATTTTGCCAAACATATTCTTGTGTTTGTTAATATAACATATATTATCCAGTTGAAAAACGCAAAATATGAAATAATCAGCCTAATATTTTAGTTTATTTCAACTTAGTAGTTTAAGCTTTATTGTAATGGATACAATTTATTATATCTATTTTTCAAAAGTTAGTTGATATCCAGGTGATAGCATAAGAATCCCCTGGGTCTTTCTGAGAAATATAGATTCCCAGACTCCATTCCAAGATTTAGTTTCATCAGGTCAGAGGTAGGACCTGAGAACATGTATTTTTTCAAAGATAGCCAGATGCTTCTAATGGGTAGTCTGGTTTAGGAACCATTGAATTATATAAAGTATTAGAGAAAACTAGTATTTAAATATAATTGTTATTGGGATAGGATAATTCGGGACTCACCTGATATTTTGGTTTGAATTCTATATATTCTGGTCTGAAAGATGGTGAAATATATTCTTTTGGTGAAACAATCACCTTATAAAAAGAGAAATTTTAATTTTAGAATGCTTGTTATGCAAGGATATTTCCCAAGATAATTTTATTCTTTCAATAGTTATTAAAGATATAACAATTTAAAGCCTAAATAAGTATTTTTCTCATAACTACTATAATTTACTTTGCCAATTATCAAAGAAATCTATACATATATAATACATTTGCATATATAATCTTAGCTTCCTTGATAGTATATTCAGCCTAGTGAATTTATAAAATCAAAACAATACAGAGCAACGTCAAGCAGAAACCAAAATAGAAAAGAAATAGAATTATCAGAACAAATGTAATCTCATTTTAAAAGCTTGTAAAATGCTTTAGATAATAAATGGCATTTGATATGATATTGGGATATATAGCACTTTCAATGATTCTTTAACCTGTAATTGCTAAATAGGTTACTTAACGCTGACTAAGGAAACACTTGGTGCTAGATCAGGGTGTATAGGAGCAGGTATAGAATCACAGAACCACTGAATTTTTGTAGATGAAAGGTGCTTTAGAGATATTCCAGTCCTCCTCGTTTTATACAAGATCTGAAGTTGAAGTTGGTTGCCCCAAGTTACCCAGATGATTAGTAGCCTAAATCTTAGGTGTCCTAAATTTTCCATCACACAATCAAGACTGCAGTAATGTGCATCCATACTGACAACTCATCTAGAGAAAACTTGACACCATCACTCTGAGAGTACATAGTACTACAAGCCACTTGCTGATAAACTATCTCCTTTAGACAGAATGTTCATATATACCAAGTTAATTAAAATAACATTTCAATGAATGATGTTTCCATCTGTAACACTTTTGGTTTATATGTTAATATTAAGCAGTTAATAACACAACTTTATTCCTAAATTTTCAGCACCTTACCACTTTTGCTATTTTTAATTGCCTTAACACATTGACTAAATTATTTCTACAAGTTTCTCAATATTCCCCATTATGGTTTCTCCCTTTCAGACAAATGTGTCTAACTCTGAGTTCTTGAAATATATCTCAGACTTTTCCACACCTGTTCTTTTGCTTTTTTCTTTGCTTGAATTTCCCTTAAAAAGTTTAAATTCTAACATTTAAAATCTCATTATTTTAAATAAATTTAGTAGAAAAATTAAAAATAAATGAAATATGACAAGGAAATGGAAGAATAGTGATTATGTATGTATGTGTGTGTATGTATGTATGTATATGGGTGTGTATGTACATATATATATGTAAAATCTCCTTTTTGTAAAAGACACAAAAAGTCCTCCCTAATGTAAGCATGAAAGGATGTATGAAAGGATATAAAATGCTAACATCTCTGGAGGAGAGGAAATAGGAAACTATTAACTTTTATTCTGTTTAACTCTGTATTATTATTTAGATGAACATGGAACACTACTGAATATAAAAACTCCAATACATTTATACTGGGGAGACATGCTTTAGGCATTCATCTCAGGAAGCTAGAAAAGGGCAATAAAACAAACCAATATAGGAGCTTTAAGATGATGGACTGAACATGTGGTTCTATTCTCTCCTACCTCCCAAGGTTCCAGTAAATTAACAGAAAATAATATTTCAAAAAGAAAAGTCTCATGGAAATACTGGAAATCAATAAGGTGAGACACAAGGATTTAGAAAGTTGAGAAAATTTAGAAAATATGAAAGAAAATGAAATTAATTGAATGAAAATCCCCATCAAGAAAGTTAGAGCCTTAAACAACAGAACTCAGGTGGGCCTGAGAAGCAATAAATTCAAGGTCAGCATATACAAAGAGAATCAGATAATGGTGTAATTGTCATAGTTATTAATTAAAGAGCTGTATTCAGAACAGCTGGATCTTCTCTATCTCAGTGAATACAGAGCATATATTGCTGGAAGCATTGTCTTTCCCAGTCACTCACCCAAAACATCAAGAAAAGAAAAAAAAACATCTTTCTAAAGAAAGTGAGCCATCTGTGTAGGTGGAGATCCTATGAGTTTTGAGCCTTGATGGGGAAGCAGAGTAGAGCTTGCTGTCACTTACATTTCCACATCAGGTAATAGAAAGGGTATAAAAAGAAAGAAAAGGAAGTTCCATCTAGGAGATTAAACACATGGGTTCTCTGGAAATGTTGTTGGGTCCCCAGCCATCCTGCCTACCCTCTTCCATCCCCATATACCCTCCAGGGAAGCCTGCCTGTCACACAGAGCATACCTATACAATTAACATATTACTTCATTCGCAAATATAAAATGAGCCAACAAAGTTTACCAGATATATGAGGAAAATCAATACATGGAAGTGAAGAATTAATATGAACAGAACAAACCCTGGAGTAAATAGAGATATTTCTGAGGAATGTGAGGGGAGGGTGATCCTTGGAAAAAAATTCTAAATGGTATCTTGAGATAATCAAAAAGGTATTGATATCCACTTAGCTGTATAATAAGCATCTCAAATACAGCATATACAAAAAAGAATTCTGGATTACTAAGACTGCTCCCCTCCCTCCCCTCCAAAACCCCCACAAAACCTTGACCTTTTTCTGTCTTTTCTCACTTCAGTTAATGGTGCTACCATCTACTGAATTATTAGGCTAGTAACTTAAGTATAACTCTTTAATTTATCTCCTTCTCCATCCATATCTAATCCAGTATTAAGTCCTGTGGTTGCTGCCTTCAAAATATATCAAGTGTCCAATCACATCTCACCATCAACCCTACCACTGTAGCACAAGCCACTATCATCTCTTTGCCAAACATTACTCTTCTAACTTGTTTCTTGTTCTCTGTGACAAAGACTAATAATTGCCTTACCACAATATATATGATCTCACGAACATAATTTTTTTTTAGCATTTAGGCAGAAATGTCCCCTGCGTAAAAAAAAAAAAAAAAGCTACATTTTCCAGTGTCCTTTGAAGACAAGGGTAACTATGTGACAAGTTTCTGGCAAACTACACATAACTGGAAGTTGTTGGGAGAATCTTCTGAGAAAGTATCTTAAAATAGAGGCAGACTCATTTGACAGGGACCTAACTGACCAGCCTGCATTCCAAGTTATATGAGATAGACCTGAACTAGTCAGGCCTTCATGTATCCACCCAGCAAGGTTAAAACATGCACACACAATGATTTGCACAAAAGGTCTTCCTATGCTCTATCTAGTTCAATGAAGTTAACTGGGAACTGGGCTGACACTGCTCAAGACCAAGAGTGCTGCCATAACATAGGGGATAGAGCAAGAGTGAGTAAAAATGCCATGAAATTTCCCAATATTTTGAAGATGGCTTTTTCTTCATTGGATATTTGTTTGGTTTCCATAAACTTTGTTTTCCAGAGCTCCTATGAAGCTTGTTCAGATAGCTTCTGAATGCTTTTTCAATGTTCTTCAAGGGAACAAGAACTTGGAGCTTCTTATTCCAACATTTTGTTGCTGTAACTTTCCTTTAACATTTCTTGTGGTGTTGGTCTTCTTGCAATAAATTCTCTCAGACTTTGCTTGCTGAAAGGGTTTCTTTTTTTTTTTTAATTTTTTTTTTTTAAGTTTATTTATTTTTGAGACAGAGACAGAGCATGAACGGGGGAGGGGCAGAGAGAGAGGGAGACACAGAATCGGAAGCAGGCTCCAGGCTCTGAGCCATTAGCCCAGAGCCCGACGCGGGGCTCGAACTCACGGACCGCGAGATCGTGACCTGAGCTGAAATCAATCGCTTAACCGACTGAGCCACCCAGGCGCCCCTGAAAGGGTTTCTTAACTTCTATTTTGAAAAATGCCATCACTCTTTAAAGAATTCTAGATTGGTGAGGTTTTTCCTTCCATTACTTTAAAAATGACATTCCATAGCCTTCTGCCTTGCATAGTCTCCAACATGAAGTCTGTTGTTATTTGTATATTTCTCCCCCTATAATAAATGTGCTTTCCTCTCCCATCCCCTTAAGGTTTTCTCTTTACCACTGATTTTCAGCAATGTGATTATGATATGTCTGAGAATTTTTTTAGATCTATTCTCTTTGAGGTTCACTGAGCTTCTTGGGTCTGTGGGTTTACACCTTTCATCAAATTTGAAAAACTTTTAGACATTATTATTTCTTCAAATACATTTTTTTAAGTTTCTCCTATGAGTCTCCAATTACACGTACATTTTACCATTGTATGTATTTATTATTTTCTTACTGGATGCTAAGACTGAGAAATTTTACATTTTTGGTTGCTAGATTTTGCTTTCTTCGTTAATCTAATATTTTACTTTATTTTGATGTACATTAATATACATAGAAACAGTTGGACTCTTTTGAAGTTTGCTTTTAAGCTTTATTGGTGTTGGCATTGTCCAAACGCCTTTAAGGTAAGGATGACTTAGTCTCTCTACTAAGATGATAGCCTTCTATTTTCTGTCACATGTGTTATGAGTCTTTCCTCTTTGGCATATAGGAAAATGGTTTATTTCTAGCTATACGAGCTCCTAGAATGTTCTACCTAACATTTTCAATGGTTCTTTTTCTTGCCTCCAGTATTTCACTCGTCAGTGAATGAGTACTCAGTCTAGTACTCAATGACTGAAGGGGACCTCCTTCAGTTATCTGGAGATTTCTTGCTCTACATTTCCTTCCTCTCTGGTACTCTACTCCACAAATTCTGCCTCTGCCTGCCAAAGTCCAATATCCATCTCTTCAACTCAGTGAGACTTCCAAGCTCTGTTTTGGTTCTGTCTCCTTGTGCTGCTATGTAGTAAACTGGTATGACTGTATGGCTCACTTTGTCCTTTTCTCTAAGTAATCACAGTCCCATGCTGCCATCTTCCCATTGTCTGAAACTGCCTTTCCATATTTTTTTCCTGTTTTTTTTATTGTTTAAGGCAGAAAGATAAATCATGTCCCTGTAAACTCCATCTTCACTAGAAGCAGAAATGTGACATTTACTTTTCATGGATCTACCATATACATTATTTGGTTCAGCAGAGATTAACATTTATATAATAATAATATATTATATATAACATATATATATTTTAATATTGTAATGTCATAAATATTGTAACAATTATAAATTAATTTTTCTTAGATTTAAAATAGACTCTATATGCTCTATAAACAAAGCATAGGAGATTTAACTAGAGCAAAACAATAGAATGTACTAGAAACCTTGACAAAGAAATGACAATATGTGAATAACAACAGCAAAAAGAAAATGGAAGGGACAGGAAAATTAAGCTATTTAAAAACATTTTTTAATGTTTTTATTTATTTTTGAGAGAGAGAAAGCATGAGTGGGGGGGGGGGCGGGGAGGGACGGGGAAACAGAATCTGAAGCAGTCTCCAGGCTCTGAGCTGTCAGCACAGAGCCTGATGCAGGGCTTGAACTCTTGAACCATGAGATCATGACCTGAGCTGAATTCAGACACTTAACTGACTGAGCCACCCAGTCACCCCAGAAAATGAAATTTAAAACAAATATATTTACATTGGGGCGCCTGGGTGGTTCAATTGGTTGAGCATCTGACTTGGTTTCAGCTCAGGTCATGATCTCACAATTTGTGGGTTCAAGCCCCACACCAGGCTCTGTGTTGACAGTGTGGAGACTGCTTGGGATTCTCTCAGTCTCTCTCTGTCCCTCCCCCACTCTCTCTCTCTCAAAATCAATAAATAAACATTAAAAAAAACTTTTATCTTTCATAATAGGAAATTGATAAATAATGCCTATAGTAACAAGAATTTTTCAAAAAATATTAATCAGAGCATTATAATCATTAGAAAAATTTAAAAAATAATGTCTAATAAAACTGAGAAGAAACATTGTAGAAGGAAGGTTTGAAACATTATAAATGCTCTAAATCATCTTTCAGGGTGTGATATCAACACATTCTACCTGAAGTTGATTAGCTGATAAATAATATAGAATTTGAACTACATAAGTTATAATAAAACTCACTGGAAGAATTACAAAGCAAAATGTTAAAAGTAGTTGTCTGGAGGAAGTGTGACTGATAGTGTGGTTATAGGTGGAGAAGAATGACTTTTACTTTTCATTTATACTGTTCTATGCAGACTGATTTTGGGGGGACTGTCTGGGTGTAGTTTGAATTTAAAAAAAAAAGCTGAGGGGTGCCTGGGTGGCTGAGTTGGTTAACCATCTGACTTCAGCTCAGGTCATGATCTCATGGCTGGTGGGTTCAAGCCCTAGGTCAGGCTCTGTGCTGACAGTTCAGAGCCTGGAGCCTGCTTCGGATTCTGTGTCCACCTCCCTCTCTCTGCCCCTCCCCCACTCATGCTTTCTTTCTCTTTCGAAAATAAATAAACATTAAAAAAAAAGCTGAGGGGTAGGAGAACATAAAAGCTTAAACCTTATAAAAAAACTACAAAGAGCATTCTTTTTAATTTTTTTTGACAGTGCAAGTGAGCAAGTGAGTGAGGGGCAGAGCAAGAAGGAGAGAGAGAGAGAGAAGCAGCACTCACCCAAGGGTCATGTTTTACCCGAAGCTGGGCTTGAGCTCACTCAAAGTGAGGCTTGTGCTCACCTGAAGCAGGGCTCAGTCTGACCTGAAGCAGGGCTTGTACTCACGTTTTTGTTTTGTTTTGTTTTGTTTTTGAGAGAGAGAGAGAAAGTTACATAGGACATTTTTCATAGGAAATTGATTAAATAATTTTTGTACAGGCTCACAATGAGAGACAATAGAATCTACTAGTTTACAGCACAGATTTCAAACTCAGTCTGCCTCAGCTCAAAACCCAGGCTTACCACTTGATTTCTAGATGTTCTCAGACTAATCAGTTAGCTGCTCCATGACTTACCTTTCCCACATATATAATAAAGTAAAAATATCTACTTCACAGTATTGTTATGAGGATTAAATGAGTTAATGTATTAGGATACTAATACAGTAACTTGTGATAAAAGTATTGGCTATTATTATAAAAAAGAATGAGATCTTGCCATTTGACAATATGGATAGACCTAGAGGGTATCATGCTAAGTGAAATAAGTCAGACAGAAAAAGACAAATACTATATGATTTCACTTACATGTGGAATCTGAAAAACAAAACAAAAAAAGAAAACTAGACTCTTAAATACAGAGAAAAAACGGGTGGTTGTCAGGAGGGAGGCAGGTAGGGGGGATGGGCAAAATAGATAAAGGGAATTAAGAGGAACAATTTTCCAGTTGTAAAATACATAAGTCATTTTGTATGGGGCTGCAGCATGGAAATATAGTTAAAGGTACTACAGCAGCATTATGTGGTGATAGATGATGACCACACATCATAATGAGCATTGAATAATGTATTGAATTGTTGAATCAATATGTTGTCCACCTGAAACTAATATAACACTGTGTGTTAATTATACTTTAAATAAAAACTATTGGCTATTATTAAGATAAAAATATTTTAGCCATTTAAAGTAATGAATTTGATATACAGGTTGTACAAGCAATGTGATAACACATGAAAATTTAAGGTACAGAACAATATGGCTAGTTGATCATAATAAGCAGTCTGGAAAAGTGCCAGTCGCATATAAGGATGTCTTTGCAAAACTGACTCAAGTGGGATAGGACAAATTCAATAGACAATAATTTAAAATTTTTTTTAATAATTAAAATATATGATTATGCATTTGCCAAAATCCATTGATCTGTACTTCACAAAGAATGAACATTGATGCACATAAACTACAACCAAAACAATAAAAAAAAAGAATGTTAGTAGTCAAGAAATAATGCAGACATTGATAAATGAATCTAATTGTATTATAAATGTAATTACACTGAAAGGGGTAGGAGAAAAAAGGAACTGGCCATAGTAACTTTGGAAAATAATGTTTTGAGTGGAAACTCTAAGGCTAAAGACAAAGTAAACTGTACATAAACACTGTGCACTAGAAGGTAAATTTGTTCTTCATGAGTATGGTATAATTTAGTAATTCTGACACTGCTTTGCATTCATATTGGGGCTGAATAAATAAATAAATGAATTGTGGATGATGACAGCAGGTTTCTCACTGTGGGAGAGAGAAGTTACTTTAGATACAAGCAAGAAAAGTGGGTTAGAATAACTCAGTGATACTGGAGTAAGTTCAGAGACATCAGTAGAAACTTAGAAAAATATATAGAGAGTTGGATACATACAGAAACAAGTATAAATATATCTAAATATTTGGGTTTGCATACATACATATATTAACTGTCCTCTGAGAAAGCCTAGACACAACAGCAACAAACACACCCAGTTCCCAGAGCCTGGTTTCAAGTATCATTCTCCAGTAAAAATAACCAGGGATCCTTGTAGAAATGGTTGATTCTAGGACTGGGGCAAGAGATATACAAGATACACCTGGAACATCTTATAGTACAAAAAGTAGGAAAGTGCTCAAAAAACAAAAGGATGGGGGCATGTCAAAGGGACACAGGACATACTGAAAGAGTTCCTAATGGCCACCCACCCACCCCCACACACACAATAACATCGTATTAGATTACAACCCAAAATATAAAATATATTTATTTAGCAATACCTAAAAGAAAGAAAGAAAGAAAGAAAGAAAGAAAGAAAGAAAGAAAGAAAAGAGAGAAGAAAAGAAAAAAGAAAGTAAGAAATTGGCTGATATAACTAGGGAGGATCTGGTTCCAGGGACTCAAGTGAGCAAGTCACTATCTCTTCATATCTTTCTTGCTCTGTGTTTTTTTTTGTTTTTTTGTTTTTTAATGCATTCTTTCTTAGATCACAGCTAGCTCTTGCTATAAAAGAATAAAGATTTCTCTTAATATTCTTATATCAAATTATATGGTTATCCTGGTAGCCACAGAGACAGTATCAAGTTTGTCAACTACACCAAGGATCAGAGTTGAGGCAGGGATGATATCCTCAGGAAGGGATACTGACAGACAAAAATATGTTAACTATATGGACAACTAATATGTACACTCATGCCTCATTTTATCATGTGTTGTTTTATTGTACTTCCCAAATATTGCTTTTTTAAAATAAATTGAAGATTTGTGGAAACCTGGTGTCAAGCAAGTGTATCAGTGCCATTTTTCCAAGAGCATTTGCTCATTTTGTGTCTCTGTGTTACATTTTGGTAATTCACACAATGGTTCAAACTTTTTCATTATTATTCTACTTGTTGTGCTGATTTGTGATCATTTATTACAACACTGAAAGCTCAGATGATGGTTAGCATTTTTTAGCAAGAAAGTACTTTTAAATTACGGTATGTGCATTTTTTAGACATAATGCTATTGCACACTTAATAGACTACAGTACAATGTAGGCATAACTTTTATATGCACTGGGAAACCAAAAAATGCATTTGACTTGCTTTACTGTGATATTCACTTTATGTGGTGGTCTGGAACCAAACCTGCAATATCTCTGAGGGTGCTTGCTGTGTTGAAATAACTGCCTATCTATTTCAACAAAAATATCAGATTTTTACCTCATACCAGAAAAAAAAGTATAAGTGAATTAAACCCATGTAAACATAAAAAACCTGTACTAGAAAGACATCTAAGAAAATACTGACATAATCTTGGGAAGGGGAAATACCTTCTAAGAAAAATTATAAACTAACTGCCACAAAGGAAAAGGTGCCAGATTCAACAATATAAAAATTTAAAATTGCTGTAAGGACTCCAAAGAAGTCTAAAAACATAGATAACAAACAGTATTGATAACAAAGCATTGTTATTTGAAATACATAAAACGTTCTCACATATAAACACACACCCAATTTGCATATACAGGCTGAGTCAACAGAAATACAAATGGATAATAAACAGGTGAAAATTGTTCACTCATTAATAATCAGAAAAATGTCAATTAAAATAACAATGGAATATCATTTTTGTGTGAACAACTAACAAAAACTAAAATGAACAGGGTGTGGAATAGTGAATATTTTCTTACATTTTGGGTGCAAATACAAATTAGTAAATATGGTTTAAAGGATAATCTTGCAGGATTTATGTCAAAATTAAAAACACTCGTATATTTTGATCCAACAAGTCTACTTTTCATATTTATCCTATGGTATACTTGTACAGGTGAATAAAGATAATACTTACCATTTAGTAAGTGACTAAATTCATTATGTCCCAAGCCCTTTAAAATTCTTTGAAATAGATGATAGTATAATCATTTTGCAGATGACAAAACTGAAACTCAGATGTAAATTGCCCAGAGTTATATGACCATGAAAGTAGAAGAATCTGCATTTGAACCTAGATATTTTTGCCTGTAAAATCCAAGGTCTTTTTACTATATCATACTAGTTCTCTTACCATCACCAAACACTGCCTTTAATTGGTAGGTAAAATCAAATTCCCCATTCCTCCCCACCTTTCTTGCATCTTGACCTTTGGGGAAATGATTTAGCATCCTGTCATTGTCAAGGTTTAAATAGAAACAAACTAAGCTAGGGGCGCCTGGGTGGCGCAGTCGGTTAAGCGTCCGACTTCAGCCAGGTCACGATCTCGCGGTCCGTGAGTTCGAGCCCCGCGTCAGGCTCTGGGCTGATGGCTCGGAGCCTGGAGCCTGTTTCCGATTCTGTGTCTCCCTCTCTCTCTGCCCCTCCCCCGTTCATGCTCGGTCTCTCTCTGTCCCAAAAATAAATAAAAAATGTTGAAAAAAAATTTAAAAAAAAAAGAAACAAACTAAGCTATATCTTGAAAGTCTTAATTTATGAAGGGGATCTAAAAATGTGAAGGAATTATTGAAAGACTGTCACCTGAATGAGCTATGAGTTGAAAGAGATGTTTGTTAGTCCTTTCCAATTCAGATTAGCACTCCAGAAGTTTGTCTCAAAATACTGCATTTCTTTAACACACTGTCTACCTTGGTTCATAAAAAAGTCTTCTTTTAACTTCAAACAACTTCAAAGTTTATTTCCCCACAGAATTCTGAAGATTTTGTGACTTTGTGAAGCAATTACCTTAGACTTTTATGAATTTGTTCTAGAATTCTGATGTCTTCAATTTACAAGCTTATTGCCCTAGGCGATAGATTCTTTCAAACTTCTAAATCTGTTATTCATACATAACCTGTTTTATGGCTTACCAACTGAATTTATCTTGTTCAGTTTATCTGTTGTATATACAGGTTTGACTACCATCCTTAAGGACAATATTTAAGGTAAGTTTTCCTTTTCTTTACTTTATAAAAATTCAACTCTTTATTTTGAAATACTGTAGATTCCCATGAGTTGTAAGAAATAATAGAACTCAAACCCTTTATTTAGTTTCTCTCAATAGTAACATCTTACAAAACTGTAGTAGAATATCATAACCAGGATATTGACATTATACAGTCAAGATGTAGAACATTTCCACAAGAATCCCTAAAGTCCTTTTATAGTCAGTCACATCCATTTCTTTCCTGCCCCCACTCCCTATTTAATGCCTAGGAACCACTAATCTGTTCATTTGTATGGTTTTGTAATTTCAAAAATATTATATAAATGGAGTCATACAGTGTATAACATTTTAGAATTGGCTGTTTTCAGTCAGAATAATTCTCTGGAGATTCATCCAAGTTGTATATATCAATACTTTGTTCCTTTTAATTACTGTTATTCCATGGTATGGATGTACCACAGTTTATTTAGCCATTCACTAATTGAAGGACAATCTGGGTTGTTTCACTTTTTGGCTATTATGAATAAAGCTGCTATGAATATTTGTGTTTATATTTTTCTGTGAATATAAGAATTTCTCTGGGATAAATGCTCAAGAGTGCAATTCTTGGGTTTCATGGCAGTTGCATAGTTTTTTGACAAACTGCCAAACTATTTTCAGGTGTGGCTGTAAAATGCTTAATTCCCATGAGCAATTTCTCAACATTTCACCAGTATTTGATTTTATTATTGTTTCTTATTTTAGGCATGAGACTTAGGTCAGAGTTTGGTTTTGTTTCTCAACAGATGTCCAGTTGCTCCAACACCACTTGTTGAAAGGCTATCTTTCCTCCATTGAATTGCTTTTGCATAACTGTCAAAAATCAGACATGTTTTTGTGGGTCTATTTCTGCCATATTTATTCTGTTTCATTGATATTTGTGTCTCTCTCAGCTCTAATAGCACACTGTCTTAATTTGTGGTTATTGTAGCTCTATAGTAGGACTTAGCATCAGTTAAAAAGATACCCCTTACTTTAACCTTCTTTTTAAAGATAACTTTAGCTATGCTAGCCCTGTGCCTTTCTACATATATTTTAGAATGACCTTGTCTATGTTTACAAAGAGCTGGAGTTCAGATAGAAATTGTATTAAATCAGGAGAGGTGTAGAAGATGGTAGCAGAGTAGGAAGACCCTAGGCTCATCTCGTCATGTGAACACAACTAGATAACTATCAAAACATCCTAATTAGGGGTGTCTTCATGTGACTCTTGATCCTGGGGCTGTGAATTGGAGACCCATGTTTGGTGTCGAAATTACTTAAAAAATAAAATTTTTTAAAAATCATCCTAAATACCTCAGAAAATCACCCTGAAGACTGACAGAACAAACTATACAACTAAAGGGAGATAAGAGGCCACATTGAAGAAGGCAGGAAGTGTGGAGACATGGTTTAGAGGAGAAATGGATCATGGGTACTGCAGAGGGGAGGGAGCCATAGTTGCAGAGAAGGCTGAGAGAGAGTATGACACATAGGGGATCACACAAGGAGAACATTTCCTCAAAGCCACTGGCTGGGAAAAAGAGAGGGGCTGATTTTTGTGAGTCTGCCACCAACGTGGCTTAAAGCTTAGAGTTTTAAAGGTCAGTCAGCTTGGCTGGGATAGAGCACTGAGGGCACTGCCCATCTCCTGGAGAGAAGGGCCCAAATAACCTGGGGGCAGACAGCATGGAAGCAAAGATTTGAAGAACACCTCGGGCACACAAGGGGGGAGATTATTTGCTCTTCTTGGAGTCAGTCCCTGAGAGGTAGCATGCGGGAGGATCTCTCTCCATGGACAAAGAAGCTGGCTGGAGCCATTTCCCTCCCCACCTCTCAGCATAATCACAGTCACCTGGGAGAAGCAATCCAGCATTGACACAGGCTGCCTAACTTGCTTACACCAAGTTCTACACCTCTGCTCTCTGGCAGAACTTCCCTTCTCAGTCAAGCTTGCCTCAGTCCCAGTGCAGTGAGCCCCACCCCGGAAACCAGCAAAACCCCTACCCACACCACATTCCCAAACAAAGAGTTCTGTAGGGCTTCAGTTCTAGTGAAAGAACTATCAGGTCTCATTTAACAAGTAGAACAGAGAGCACCTAGTTTAAACTCACCACATTCTGGGCAAGGACCAAACACTGTCCACTGCAAGCAAGGAGAACCTCCACAGATGACCAGCCTAAAAGATACAGCAGCCACAACGCAACAGCAGAGCGCACACAGTACACATTAGAGACACTCCCTGATGCACCAGGCCCTGGAAACCACATGGCCACTTCTCATACAGCTATTACTCTCTGGTGCAGAAAATATAACTGGCATTTCTAACACAGAGAAAAAGGCAGAGCCTTAGACAAAACCAAGACAGAGGAATTCATCCCAAATGAAAGAACAAGATAAGGTCACAGCCAGAGATCCAAGCGAAAAAGATATAACAACTAACATGATTGATGGAGAATTTAAAGCACCAATCATAAGGTTACTCACTGGGCTTGACAAAAGGATGAAAGACATCAGGGAGACCCTTATCACAGAGATAAAAGTTTTGAAAGAATCAGAAATAAAGAATGCAATAACTGAGATTGGAAAAAGGTTTCAGGCAATGAAAAGCAGGCTGGAATCAGCAGAAAAATGAATTGGTGATATAGAAGACAAAATAATGTGAAACAAGCTGAACAAAAGAGAGAAGGAAGAATTATAGAACATGAGAATAGACTTAGAGCACTCAATGACTCTATCAAACATTAAAACATTTGTATCATAGGAGTACCAAAAGAATAAAAGAGAGAAAAGGAAGCAAAAGCCTTATTTGAGGAAATAACTCAAAACTTCCCTAATCTGGAGTAGCAAACAGACATCCAAATCCAGGAGGCAGAGAGAACTCCATCAAAATCGACAAAAACAGGCCAATACCAAGACAGGTTGTAGTTAAATTTGCAAAATATAATGATAGAGAAAAAAATCCTAAAAGCAGCAAGAAAAAAGAAATCCCTAACCTACAAGGGAAGACCCATAAGGCTAGCTGCAGATCTCTCCACAGTACCTTACAGGCTTGAAGGGAATGGCACAGTATATTCAAAAGTATATTCAAAGTATATTCAAAGCTCAGAGCCTGGAGCCTGTTTCTGATTCTGTGTCTCCCTCCCTCTTTGCTCCTCCCCTACCTGTGCTCCATCTCTCTCTGTCCCTCAAAAATATATAAACATTAAAAACAATGGGTAGAAGGCATGAATAAACATTTTTCCAAAGATGACATACAGACGGCCAACAGACACATGAAAAGATGCTCAACATCACTCATCATCAGGGAAATACAAATCAAAACTACAATAGGATACTACTTGACACCTATAAGATATTTGAATTACTATTTTTGGATTATTTGGGTAAATACATAGTATTTACTTTATTGAATCTTTACCATATTGAGTCTTCCAATCTCTGAACATGGTATGTTCCACCATTTATTTAGGCCTTCGATTCTTTCTGTCAACATTTTGTAATTTTTATCATACAGATTGTTTACATGCTTTGTTCGATTTGTAAGTATGTAATTTTCTTTGGAGTTATTGTAAATGTTGTTTTTTAAATTTTTGTTTCCACATTTTCATTGTTAGTATATAGAAATGCTACTGATTTTTTCATTTTGAATTTGTATCCTCCAACCTTACAGATCTCACTTATTATTTCTCATATTGTGTTATTGTTGTTATTGTTTTTAGAATCTATTTTATACACAACCATTCCATCTGAAAATATAGTTTTATTTCTTTTTTTCTAATTTATGTGACTTTTATTTCCTTTTCTTTTTTGTTACAATGGATAAAATTTCTAGTACCATATTAAAAAAGAGCATATATCATTGCCTTATTCCTTATCTTTGAAGAAGAGCATTCAGGCATTCACCATTGAGTTAATGTAAACTGTAGATTTTTGCAGATGCACTTTATCAAGTTGAGAAAGTTACCTTATAATAGTTTGTTGAGAGTTATGTCATGATTGTATGTTGAATTTTGTGAAAAAATCTTTGTGTCAACTGATATCATGTTTTTCTCCTTTAGTCTGTTGATATGGTGAATTACATGACTGATTTTCAAATGTTGAACATGTCTTGCACATCTGGATATGATGAATTACATGGACTCATTTTCAAACGTGGAACCAGCGTTGCATGGCATATAATTTTTTTATACTTGCTGTATAAGTGTGCTAATATTCTGTTGAGGATTTATGCATCTAAATTCATGAGCAACACTGTTTGTAGTTTTTTCTTCCTTCCTTCCCTCCCTCTTCTTTTTCTTTTCCCTTTCCTTTCCTCTTTCCTTCTTTATCCCTTTTTTCTTCCCCTTCCCTTTTCTTTCTTTTCTTTTTTCTTCCTTCCTTCCTTCCCCCTTCCCTTTTCTCTTTTTTCCTCCCTTCCTTTCCTCCTTTCCTTCCTTCCCCCTTCCTCTTCCTTCCTTTCTTCTTTCTTTCTTTCTTTCTTTCTTTCTTTCTTTCTTTCTTTCTTTC